>NW_013952810.1:318021-333561 GCF_001266775.1 Austrofundulus limnaeus
ATGTTGAACAGTTTCTGAGTTATAAGCATTTTTGCATGTCCTGACACCCCCTATTTGAAAGGAGCCCCCTCCTCAAATATGGGGTCTATCGTAAAACCGTTGGATGGCATGCTGTAGGTCAGACTAATCTACAGCGCTGCCAAATTTCATGTTGATAGGTGCAGCCATTTTTGTGCTACGGTTGACCAAAAATCACTGAAAAAATAAATGAATGAATGAATGAATGAATGAATGAACAGTACGAAAACAATATGACTCGCGCTTATGCTTCGCGTGCGGGGGGTCATAATAATGATTGAAAAACAGATTTGATTTTATGAAAATGCTTTAAAACATTTCTTAGATTAAATTTTTAATTCCTGCTGGAAGTTCAACAGCAAGTTGCTACTGTTGCTATTTGTGCTTGTAAATAACTATAAAATCTATAAACAAGTGAAATGCGAGACTGACAAAAATGTAAATGAAAAAATAAATAATAACAAGACAGAACTTGACTCCAACTGATGCTGATGTCGCCCGTCACCATTCAGTAGTGACCAACTGTAGTTTTGTTGGAATCATCACAGGCCTTCATTATTTAAATCATTTCAATAGGTGGGCGGACAGGGGGTTAAAGTGATCTTGTCAACTACACAAACGTATTGAACAGGTCTCCCTTATGATGCACACAAAAAAATACACGTGTAAGAAAAGAGACAAATGGACAGCTTTGATCCAAAATGGACGACTTCCTGTGGGGATTGGACCATGATTCTGACAGACTTTTTTGTAGGTCCTGAGACGTTGCACATTTCAGGTCAAAACATGGCAGTGGGGTGGATTCTGGTCAACCATAGAAAATTGTGTGCTGATTGGCTGAAATATGTGGAATTTAGAGCCAAACATGTCAACGGTGTGATGTCTGACTTTGCCGCAACGCCATGACCACACCTTTCACCAAAACGTCTTTGTGCTTGAAAACAAGTGAGATCAAGTTATTACCTGTGTTCTGACACAAATTGTTGGTGATTAGGTCAAGAGGGTCAGATGGAGCTTTCCAAACAAAAAGATCACTTCCTGTTGTCAGGGAGCAGGGCTTTGATGATGTCATATGTCCACATGGCATGGTTGGGCATGCAGGCATGAATGACTCACATCAAGTTTGATGTATTTTAGCCTTTCTACGTGAAAGTTCCTGCTTTCTGAAAATGTAACAGATGGACGGACAGGGAGTATTTCTAAGTCCCCTGCCTTGGTGACAGGGGACTATAAATTATTTATAGTTTATCTGCTGTGAAATGGCATTTTAAAATGGCAGAGACACCTGACTCAGAAGACTAGTCATTAGCTCGTCAATTCAGTTTGAATTAAGATCTCTCATAATAAATTTGTCATTCAAAGAGCTATCTTCAACAGGTAAGATAATAACTGTTCATATCTACTCCACAGAACCTCACTTCAGAAGATCTGAATTATCCCTTTAAAAACAGGCCATTATTAATGTTTCGACAGTCAGCATCAGTCTTGATGTTTCTCTGTGTTTTGTTTTGTTTCCAGTTGAAGACCTGAAAATCAGCTCCCGCTCTACTGGATCAGCTGTGCTTTCTGTCAGGACATATCCCGTGGCTTCATGCAGGCTGCAGCATTGTTCATGTGTGTCGGTGGACTCTGAGGAGAAAAAAGAATTTAACACAAACAGGAAGCAGTCACTTTAATGAAAACTAGCTCAAATGGTCAAACAAACCAACAGAACGACCTGCTCCATGTTACTAAACTCGAAATTGCACTGGAGTTTGAAAAAGTACCTAAGAACACACTAAACTGTTTATTCCTTATTTATCAACAATAATTTACATTGAAGATTTGTGCTTGTGAAAATATTTAATTATTTATTCTGTATCATTATTTATTCATCTTAAGTGATTTAATTTGAGTATGTTTGCCTGCTGAAGGTGTAGAATTATTTTTTTAAACTCTTGTTCATGCATGTACCTGGAAGTGGTTGACTTGTCTTTGTCAGACCCAAACCTGGCTCTGTTCAGTTACACAAAGCTCACCTCCCTTTGTCCTTTAGTTAACGCTGCAGCCGATCTGCAGAGATCAGTGCAGAACACCCCCCACTCCCCCTAAACTCCTTGTATTTCCTCCAAAGCTCTGCAGCTGAAACTCTCCAGCAGACGTGAGCACGCTCACTCGGACCGTGGCCTTTTATTTATTTATTTTTTTACCGTTTAACCACCGGCAGCCAGCGGTGTTAACCATTTCTGGACTTTTAGAAATGAAGTGTTGTTCTGCCTCTGGCACGAAGCACTTTGTCATGTAAACACGTGCAGAATACTAAAGCCCTATGTTTGTCTCTGCTCAGTTCATCAGGTTTTAAAGCATCTGTACTTTAGGAAGGACCTATAAGAGTGAGCTCCTGATGTTTCATAGGGACAATCTTTCTTTGTGTGGTGTGGAGTAAAAGAAACTAAAAAAACACTGAAAATATCATGAACACACATGCATTAACAGCTAATCAGTTTTAGATTGCTGCCAAAGAAGTTCATACTTAAACTTTTATGTTGGAGTCACTTTTATGACTATTTTAGCAGAAATATAACATCCGTGTTGGATGTGCTCCAGGCTGCACCAGATGAGTGCACAAATAAGACAAAAAAAGAGCAGAATTCAATGTAAATAACTGCAACATGAAAAGGATTGCAGTGTTAACATGTATGATTAGTGAATTATGTGCTGTAACACTTCCTGTGCAGGCTGCAGCACTTCCTGCAGGAATTTCATCATTTTTCGCTGGAATAATCGCTTAATGGTAAACTTGACTATGATAAAATAACATTTACTTGAACAACGTTTGAGACTGGAGTTGTTTGAAGATGGTGGTGATTTGAACTAGCTGTTAGCTCATCAGACCGGTCAGAATTATTATTAGCGTTCCACAAAAAACTACTTCAAACTGACCAGAATATCCCTTTAATATTTTTCATAAAAAACTGTTTGAGACTTGTTTCTTTTTAAATGTTCGATTAATTTAGGCTTGACTGTTACACAGAGTGATGTTTACTGGTTGGACTCAATAAATACTAAAATATTTCTGATTTATTATTTTCTGTCTGTCTTATTTTTACTGATATTGATAGTTTGTTTGCAGTATTATTTATTTAGGTCTGTTAGTAAACAGTGAGCAGCTGTCACCGTCCTCTGAACAAAAGTCGTTATTTTCTCTCTCTACTGATGGCAGTTGAATAAACGAGCTTTTAAGCCCCAACTTGAAGGCAAATTATTAACATTATTAATCACAAAAATCCTAGAGATGTGGGAGTGTTCGACACTGATCAGGGACTGTTTTTTTAATCTTTAAATGATTAATTCAGCAGGGCAATAATTTGCCCACACTAATACTGCACTTTGAAAGAGGTTCTTTGAAGATAGCACAACAGATCCCACAGGGTTAAAACACACACACACACACACACACACACACACACACACACACACACACACACACACACACACACACACACACAGTTCAGTGATAAGTCATGCTCAGAAAGGAGATTTTCTTTACCCTGCTGCTTCAGACCATTGGCACCCGGTTGTTTATGAGCACACAGGTTAAATGTCTGGATATAGAAATGAATTCATACTTATCTCTTCCAGCTTTGGTCTGCAGAAGAATGGAGCCTCTTTAGGCTGAAAAATATGCAGATCATCAATCCGTTACAGGGTTAAAACACACACACACACACACACACACACACACACACACACACACACACACACNCACACACACACACACACACACACACACACACACACACACACACACACACACACACATCCTTTAAACAATATTCAGATCTCAAAGTTTTAGGAGACTGCATTTAATTTCGGTTGATTGTTTACACAAATACACTGCCTGGGCAAAAAAAATGGTCACACACATTAATATTTTGTTGGACCACCTTTAGCTTTGATTACGGCACACATTCGCTGTGGCATAAGCTTCCTAGGCTAAAAAAAGACATAAAAAACTATTGATCTTCACAAAAGAGCACCTGGACAAACCTCAAGCCTTCTGGGACAATGTTTTATGGGCAGACGAAACAAACGTGGACCTTTTAGGTAATGCACACAAACAATATATTTACAGACGGTGCAATGAAGCCTTTAAAGAAAAGTACACCATACCAACAGTCAAGCATGGGGGAGGATCCATATCAGAAGATTATCAAGCAATTCTAGAGCGAATTGTTTTGCCCAGTGTAAGGAAACTTGGTTTGAGGTGAAGATCACATTCATACTCTCTTCTCCAGAATAGATCTTACCGGGGAGGATAAGGAGAGTGATGCCCCGATAGTTAGAACACTCCCTCCAGCCCCCGTTTTTGAAGAGGGGAACTGCCAGTCCAAAAGGACTGTCCCTGATGTCCTCATGATGTTGCAAAGGCATATCAATCAAGACAGCCCCATAACATCCAGAGCCTTGATATCAGGGCAGATCATCCTCAGACTCCACCTTCTCCACTTCTTTCAATTCAAAATTCCTGCAGCACATTTTTTTACAGTCCGAACCCAGTGAAATACAAGAAGTAGGTTGCAGCACAGCTGGCCACTACAAAACCTGATAACAGTAGTTTATTTATTTTAAAAAAACATGGTGTAAAAGATGACACAATCTATTAAACTTTTGTTCTTCTGTGACAAGTCTAGGATTGGCTGGCCTCTCCTGGCTCCTCCTTTTCAGCTGGGTTTGACTGTTCAACTCCTGCTCTTCCAATCATTGAAGACATTCTCCTTAAGATCAGCTCTTCTTCTAATCAGGGCAGCTGCTCTTAGACTGAGCAGCTCATTTTGTTTGGGCTATTGACATTGGCTTAAGTTTTTGATCTTGGCTTAGGTTAGTTTGCCAGGTCTTTGTAGTTAAAGATTAAAACCAAAATTTTAATCCTGAGGTTTGTCATAGTAAAACCCTTTGAGTAGACTTTTTTTAAACTGGCTCAGAAGGCGTAGTTGTAAATATTGAGTGCTTTGGTTTGGGGCCAAAGGTTTTGTTGTTTTGTCTGATAGTTTATTCGTTTAAAAAACAGTCAGGGTTTAGAGCTCATCATAGCACAGAAACAGCACTGGTGCAAGTTACTAATGATATTCTCATGGCCTCAGACAGTGGACTTGTGGCCATTCTTGTCCTGTTAGATCCCAGTGCTGCATTTGATACAGTTGATCACAATATTTTATTACTTAGCCTTGAACTTGATAGTAAGTAAACTTTATTTCTATATCCTTTCACAGACACAAACATCACAAAGTGCTTAACAGAGCAAAAATAACTAAAAACAATAAAACAGATCACAAATATAAAAAAACAACAGTTAAAGCAAAACTAAAAAGCACATTAACTAAAAGCCTGTCTGAATAAAAATGTCTCAAGATGTTTCTTAAAAGAGTCAGTAGAATCTGAACAGTGAAGGGACAGAGGGAGAGCGTTCCAGAGCCTCGGGGCCACCACCTGAAAAGCTTTGTCTCCACGGGTTTTATAATGGGTTCGAGGGACCATCAGCAGCATTTGATTAGAAGTCCTGGATGGACAGAGAGGCTTCAGAAGGTCCAATTTGTATTTGGGGGCCTGACCATGAAGTGCTCTGAAAGTTAAAACCAAAATTTTAAAATGACTCCCCAAATGCACAGGGAGCCAGTGCAGAGAGGCTAAAACAGGTGTAATGGGCTCTCCTGTGGGTCTTTGTTAATAACCTCGCTGTAGCGTTCTGCACAGACTGAAGCCGAGCCAAAGAGGATTTGTTTAAACGTAAAAAGGCTGTTGCAGTAATCTAATCGATAAGAAATAAAAGCGTGAACAACCATCTGTAGTTCCTTCTGTGACACAAAAGATCTCAGCTTTGAAATGTTCCTTAAATGATAAAAACAGTTACGAACTAAAATTTTACAATGGCTGTCAAAAGACATAGAACTATCAAAGACAACACCCAGATTTCTGAGTCTATTTTTCACTGAAGGAGTTAAAAAAGCAAGGTGCTGCCTGATTACAGGGATTTTATCATCAGGGGCGATAATAAGAGTTTCAGTCTTGTTTGCATTTAACTGCAGGYAGTTGTTGTTCAGCCATATTTTGACTTCTGACAGACAGTTAACGAGTTCAGATTGATTTAAGAAGTCAGAGGCTCGAAAGGAACAGTACAACTGTATGTCATCATCAGCATACAGATGGTAGGACACATTACTGTAACATTTTAAAATACCTCCTAAAGAGTATAAGTACAATAAAAAGAGGACTGGACCCAAAACTGAACCTTGGGGTACCCCACAAGACAGCAGTGCAACATCAGAGTAAACCTGATTCATATAAACAGTAAAAGACTGTTCAGATAACTAAAAGGCAAACCAGTTTAACACAGAGACATACTGTATATTGATAATGGGATTACAGGAACAGCTCTAAAATGGTTTTAGTCTTATTTAACTGATATACTGTATTTCAGTTTGTTAATGTTAATGAATCTTCTTCTTACACCAGAGTTAGTCATGGAGTTCCTCAGGGTTCAGTGCATGGAACAATCCTCTTTACTTTATATTTGCTTCCACTAGGTAAAGTTATTAAACAGCATGGGATGAATTTCCATTGTTATGCTGATGATACTCAGTTATATTTATCCATGAAACCYGATGAATCCAACCAGTTACTTAAACTACAAGCATGTCTTACAGACATAAAACATGGATGACTCTTAACTTTCTGTTTCTAAACTCAGATAAGACAGAGGTTATGGTTTTTGGATCTGAACATTTTAGGGATCAACTTTGTAGCCTTTCACCTCCTCTGGATGGCATTAATCTGGCCTCTAGTTATAATGTAAAGAATCTTGGTTTTAGTTTTGATCAGGACATGTCTTTTAAACCCCACATTAAAAATGTTACCAGGACCGCCTTCTTCCCCCTGCATAATTTCACTAAAATTCGAAACATTTTTTCCAAAAATGATGCGGAAAAACTGATTAATGCATTTATCATGTCAAAGGTGGACTGACCTACTGTAATTCTTTATTATCTGGGCATCCACAAAACTCTTTAAGAAGTCTTCAGTTAATCCAAAACGCTGCTGCTAGAGTTTTAATGAGAGTTGGGAAGGAGAGATCATATTTCTCCAGTTTTAGCTTCTCTCCACTGGCTCCCTGTTAAAATCAGAATAGAATTTAAAATGTTACTCCTAACATACAAAGCTCTTAACAACCAGGCTCCATCATATATTAAACATCTTATTGTTCCATACTTTCCTAACAGAGCACTTCGCTCTCAGACTGCAGGTTTACTTGTGGTTCCTCGAGTTTCTAAAAGTAGAATGGGAGGCAGAGCTCTCAGTTATCAAGGTCCTCTCTTGTGGAACCAACTTCCAGTTTCTGTCTGTGAGGCTGACACTGTCTGCTTTTAAGATTAGACTGAAGACTTTCCTTTTTGTTAAAGCCTATAATAAGACTTGGGTTTCCTGAATTATTCTTCATTTCTGCTGTTATAGACTTAGACTGCTGGAGCACAAACTGAGCACATTTCTTCACTCTGCTGTTTTCTTTAGACTCTCTTCTCTACATGTTTATTGTAATTATTTCTATCAATAACATGTTTTTTCTTTTTGTCTCTTTTCCAGAAGTTGGTGCACCTGGACCAGTTCTTCTGTGTTTGGCTGTGTTTGTTTCCTGTCCGCCAACCCAGCTGGTCGAGGCAGATGGTCTCCTGTCCTGAGCCTGGTTCTGCTGGAGGTTTCGTCCTGTTAATAGGGAGTTTTTCCTCTCCACCTTTTGCTCAGGATGGGAGACTGTGATGATGTGATTCAACGTGGTCTGCTGGCTTCTTCTTTGGATTGTTCTTCTTTTTTCCATGTGTAAGTGCCCTGAGACAACATATGTTGTGACTTGGCTTTACATAAATAAACTGAATTAAAATTGAAATTGAAAAGAGACTGCCTAAAAGTTGTTGTTCATTTTGTCTTTGTTTTACTCCAGTAGTGCAATTTTGTTTTCTTGAACTTGTATAGCACTACCGTACCATAGTTATATTTTATTAGGTTTATTTATTAGGTTGTCATTTTGGTTCAAGTTAAAGCTACACTTGTTGGTATTTGTGCTATAGAAAAGTGCTTAAAGTACTTAAAAATAAACTTCTGTTTGTTAAACCAACTTTCATTTTTTAAATGTTGCCTCCTCTTTCCCTGGCTGAGCCAGGTTTTTACTGTCATGGTCGTTGCTTATTTCCCCCTGATTTTCAACCAGTGTTTTTGTGTTTCCCTGTGTATGCCTATCTCTGTGTTCCTCCCACACACACCTGATTCTCTTGTTTCCTCCCCAGTTGTTTCCAAGTCCCTCGTCTATTCACCTTTATATTCTATGTCCTGTCCTCACTTGAGTGTTCGCTCATTGTGGTTGTTGTCTGAGATTTTGTGAGGTTCTGAATGCCCTCTGAGTGAATTGTTTGAGTGAGTTGTTTGCTGTCCTGTCAGTGTTTTTGTTTTATTAATGTCTTGTTTTTGAGTCCTGTCTGGAATATCCCAACTAAACTTTACAGTAACATTAATGGGGGGCTCGTCCGGGATATGAATATATCCTGGACCAGGCCCTCTCGACTGCTTAGTTCAGCTTCACTGTATGACTAATTTAATTCATTACCATGAAGGTAAAATGTGTAGACTATACTGTCTACAATAATAATAAACCACTGAAGGAGATACCGTAATTCCGAACCAATTTAGAATACAAACTGAGAGTGTATAATAATTTAACTCAAAGTACAATAGGCCACTGGCAGGACCAAGTCATGAGACCAAGTTATTGTTTTGCAAGTCTCAAGTAAGTTTCAAGTCTTTATCCTCAAGTCTTGAGTTAAGTCTCATGCAAAGACAATCAAGTCAAGGTCCAGTCACAAGTCTGAAACTTGGAATTTCAAGTTCTTTTAAGTCTTTTTTAACAATATTGCAGTTATATGTTAAACGATGGGTTATTGATGGGTGGGAAAATTGCCAGGATCAAAACTGCAAGACACTGAGACAGAGGTCACAAGCATTACTGATGCTGTGCAAACTGCCTATAAGTCTGCTTGTCCGGAGAAAGTCTGGAGACTGTCAAAGCAGCCGACCTGATGGACTCCAGACTTGTCTGGCCTCCGCAAGGCAGTAAGATGTAAATGGCAAAGATACAGGTCCCAACCAAGTAAAACCAGGTGGGAACAGTATGTACAGTTCCGCAATCACTATAAAAGTGTTTTAAGGGAATGTGAGACTTTCTTGGACAAAGTTTTGTGAAGATGTTAAAGTGCCTTTTCTAAGCTTTACAAACTTCTCAGAAAGGATCCAGTCAAACATCTATCCTTCACTGTTCCACCGGAAGGATCGACATTCACACAGACAAGTGTGCTTCAACATCTCCTCCAGGTACACTTTTCTGGGGCAGAGGAGACTGAACAGCCTGTCATAGTTGCTAACTCAAATCCAACAGAGGACATCTGGAACAGTGCTGCAAGTATTATTACTAAAGGAAAAGTGAATATGTTTGACCCAGCTAAAATCTAAGCTAAATCGAAGCTAAATCTTTCAGACCCATCAGCTTAACATCTTTCTTGCTGAAGGGAATGGAAGAGGTTAATAGATCGACAAAGGGGTAGTGTTTTAATGCTATCACCTTTAAGTCCTAAACAACATACATCAGGCAGGTCTTTCTACAGAACCAGCCTTACTTGATGTTGTTTTGAGAATAGAACGCAGCCTGGCACGTGGACAATATGCGCTTGGCTGCTTTTTGGACATACAGGGGGCATTTGACAATGTACCTGTAGAAGCTATAGAAAGAGCACTTGCCAGCAAAGGCTTGGATGAGACAACTACAAATTGGCTCATTTTCATGCTTCAGACAAGGAAAGCATCTTCAACTCTGGGGGACTGCTCAATAACTGTTAACCTCAGATGGGGCTGTCCACAGGGAGGAGTAATCTCACCCCTCTGTTGGCTCCTGGTTGTCGACAGCTTACGAAATGAGTTGAATGGATCTAGACCACACACAAGGATATGCAGATGACTTGGTCATACTTATAGAAGGGCGGCACGGTGGCTCAGTTGGTAGAGCTGATGCCTCTCAGCAAGAAGGTCACTGGTTCAAATCCCGGTCCGGGGACCTTTCTGGGTAGAGTTTGCATGTTCTCTCCGTGCATGCGTGGGTTCTCTCCGGGTACTCCGGCTTCCTCCCACAGACCAAAAACATGACTGTTAGGTTAATTGATAACTCTAAATTGTCCCTAGGTGTGAGTGAGAGAGTGAATGCTTGTTTGTCTTATTTGTCTCTATGTGTGGCCCTGTGATGGACTTGCGACCTGTCCAGGGTGTACCCTGCCCCTTGCACTGTGACTGCTGGATATGGGCACCAGTGACCCACGCGACCCTGAAAAGGAAGAAGCGTGTACAGAAAATGGATGGATGGATGGATGGATACTTATAGAAGGCTTCTGCCTGGGTACTGTATGTATCCTAATGCAAAGGGGACTAAACATAGTATCCAGATGGTGCCGCAAGCAGGAACTTTCTGTCAACCCAAACAAGACAGAATTGGTTCTATTTACTCATAAGAAGTCAAGGAAGGGTTACTCACCTCCAAAGTTGGAGGGTGTAGAACTCTCCCTGCCAGAGTCAGTTAAATTCTTGGGTGTCTATCTAGACAGGAAGCTTAACTGGAAAAGACATGTAAATGAAAAGTGTCAGAAGGCAGCAATGTGCCTACACCAGTGCCGCAGAATTGCAGGTAGTCGTTAGGGTGCTACCCCAAAGGTTATCAGATGGATCTACACAGCCATATTCCACCCCATGCTATGCTATGCTGCTTTAGTGTGGTGGGCTCAAGTCCAAGTTGGGGTGGCAAGAGTGATGCTCACCTATGTGTGTAAAGGTTAGGATAAAATAAGCCTTTCCCACATCTCTCACACACTAAGTTATGAGGAAATTCTTACCAAGGGATTTCTCATTCTTCGTTAATATCTTGACTGTGGGAAGTGAAAATGACACAATAAGTGGAACACTCAGATGAGTTCAGTTTGATCCATAGCGTCTATGCAATCATTTATTTACACAAATTAAACAAATCATGAGTTACAACTTAATTGTGGGTAGTCAGTTTCCTATAACAAGCTTTCAGAATTAATGAGATAAAAATCTGCGTCCGAATTCAATCCACATCAACTCACATTACTTATAATAGAACAGTAAAATGTCAGTTCTGATGTTAAATAAACCAAACATTTACTGTCATATTAGTTTGAGTTTCTGGAAAATGGTAATAACAGACAGGAGGCAAAGTAAGGTTAGTATTTCTAATACTTTTACTTTTAAAAAATGTGAGTCACCCGGAACTGCACGTCTTTTCTGGGCTCAGTTTCCCGGAACAAACACTTCAGCCTTTTACCTGATGATGACTTCTTAAGACACCTTCTGAGTAGAAAGGCTGGCTCGCCTCAGATCAGCCAGTGAACTGTTGTCGGCTCTCTCACTGGCCATTGGCAAACAGGTATTATTTCTCCAGTAACCTTTGCGTCTGCTTCCCTCCAAGCTAGAAAAATTCGAGCTGTATCCGGTTTCTCCTTCAAAATAAATCACCTTCAATCATCGGAAGGTAAAACAAATGCCTTGGAGGTTTTGAAGCCTCGTGCGGGATTCCGACAGGCTTGTCGAATCCTTGGCTGTAAAAATCCAGTCTTTGGCAAGTGAGTCAGATTTTCAGCCCAGAGCTGAGATCCTCCGAAGAGGACCAACAGCCGTCTTCCTTGTTTGAATTAGGAAGTCAGAGTGTGCTCAAAGCCGTCCGGGTTAGTAATAAGAACGGACAAACTTTGGTTCCGCCCTCAGGCTTAGAGATGAGTCAGAGAAAGAAAGATAAAGTTTGCCAGGCGCCAGTCAAGGTTAAACTCAGTGGTTGAACGAACAACATCATGATAACCTCTTTTAGCTTCCTTCTGATAGACTCTAAAAGAAATCACTGCAAAATATTTATGATGATTAACTGTAACATTTCTGTTTATAATCAACTCCGAACCATTCTGTTAGTCCAGATAAATGAAAGATTTTCTCTGGAAAAATCTACAATAATATTACTGTGATCACAGTAAAATAAAAAGTGATTTGCATAAAAACACAATGAAAACATTGTAATCAGATTCTCTGTGATTTTTTATACCATTATAAGTCTTTAAGGCACGATAAGAGAAAAGAAGTTGTTCTACTTTTCCTGTGACAGGCATTATCGTGATTTAATGAATGCATAAACATTCTTAGTTAAACGACAAATGAGTCATGAACAGAGGAGATTGTTCTGTCCATTATCTGATTAAGAGAACTGAGTGGTTCTCTTCCACGGTTAGAATGACCTGTCATTGCCTAGAGTTCAGTTTGTAATAGAGTTCCTGTCCTCTTGTCAGGCCCGTCCGAGGCCTGCTTAGAGGCAGAACATCTTGTTTCTTCACTCAAGGTGACCCCTAAATGTGCAATGAATGGCTTGCCTGAGCATCACAGTTTCCATCAGAACAACAACCATGGCAGCCATGGAAGTCCTACTGGATTTGGCTCCACTAGATTTACATATCTTCGGGGAGACTGCATCCAGTGTAGTAAGGCTGTGCCAGTCTGGTAGGTGGAAAAACCTATCTGACTCAGAGCACACTAGAATCTGGGACTGGGCAGTTGCTGCTGTTCCAGGAACTGCAGGACCTGGAGACAGAATGGTCAAAAAATACAATTTTGAGCAAAGTTTTAAGACAGAGATAGAAGACAGGTCTGTCTGGATTAACCGCTCTATGATGGACTTGTCTCCCAATCATTTCTACTGTTTTCCAGATGGATCCTGACAGGTAAAAAATTACCTAGAACATTTACAAATAAAAACAAGGAAGTAAGAGACAGTCAAACTCAGCTTTGACAAGAGTGAGGAGAACGCAGGACAGGAAGTCAGCTCAGTAACTCCAACCCAACGTTCTGAGGACTTCCTGCAGGTTAACCTCTTTTACTTAGTTTTCACGCCCCTAGTTACATGGACATGAGACTGCCTAAGTTAAGGGGGGGCGGGGGGGGGGGTGCAAGTCTCATGTCCGACATTAATCATAAGCACAATTGTTGAACACTGCTTAGTTGGCCTTTTTCACTTCTGCTTTCCCATGTCCATCTTGTGCATCTTTAGGAACCATAGGCGTGCATCAGAAAGTCCCGAGTGACCATTTCTCATTCCTGTATTCTGCAAGTCACCATTATCTATTTGGAGAAAGATCATAACAGCACAGCAACAAGCAAAGTTCACGACAGCAAAAGTTCACTGTAACTAAGACAAAGTTCACCACATGATGATTGAGTTTTGGAATGATAAAACATGTATATAAAAATTAAGCCTATCAGATCCCTTCTGAAGGGATCAGTTGGTGCAGGGGTGCTGATTTTGCACAGCCATAGTAAGAGAGAGCATAAATACCAACTAGGTTTTTTTTGCAACTGTATCTCAAGCTGAGATACATGCAGTCCACCAATGTGTAGCATCTCTCAAAGATCTTCAGTGTACACAGAAGGAAATATTCATCCTAACAGATAGCCAAGCTGCTATTAAAGCTCTCCGAGGGCCACACTTTWTGTCATTACTGGCTTGGGAGTGTGCCAAAGCAGTCACCCAACTGGGGAGAGATAACAGTGTTACTGTTAAATGGGTACCAGGACATAATGGCATTTATGGTAACGGGAGGTACCTCGCAAAAGCTGGCAGTCAGGCTCACTTCAAATCAAAGCCTGTTGTAGGTACCTCAACAACAGTCTGTAGGACTGCCCTACATGCCTGCCCTACGTCAACCCTCCATCTGCTGGAGGGAGCTGACGGACTGTAGACCAGCACGAGAACTGATTAACGGCCCAAATCTAAGGTTTGGGAAGGCTCTCATCTCCCAGTCAAGGAAAACTCTTAAGTACACTGGTTGGAGTCCTAACTGGGCACAATCTGTTCAACTGCTACAAAGTGGTGATGGGACTCCATGACAATGGTCTGTGTGATGCCTGTGGCATTGAATTAGAGACCTCTTTGCACTACTTAGGCCACTGCCTGGCTCTGAGTGGTCAAAGGAAAAGAATTCTCGGGGACCACTTTTTGGATCCTGAGAAGCTCAGAGCACTGTTTCCAATCTTGTGTCCTTCATCCGAGGGACAAGAAGGTTTGAATGAAGACCAGTGTCTTTTTGGGGAGAGTATTGGGCCCATTTAGGAGGCCTCCGCTCATATGGATTTTATATCCATCCCCACTCACCATAACCATATACAGTATGTTAAATGTGAATAAGAAATCATGTGCTCTTTTTAAAATCTGTATTTATCTGAAATTGTGATGAAACGTGCAGTTGAACTTACAAAGTATTTAAAAACATCATTTTAAAATTTCACCCTTTATATTGCGCAGTTCAAATAAACTTGGCTGCAAAATGGATCTTCCTTTATACTATAATTTTCCATTTTTAAAATCTGGTTAATTTGGTTAGCTGTGCTGCAGCTCATGCACACACACGTAGAGTGTGAAAAAAGACAGAGAGTCTGCTTTTGATAATATGGAAAGAGTGAAATTAATAAATGGGTCCCGCTTTATAAATAATGCACATTAAACTTTAGATTTTGGGTAAAATATCAAGTCTTGTCAGGTAAACAGGGTCAAGTCCAATTCAAGCCCCAAGTCATTGGTGTAAAAGTTCAAGTCAAGTCACAAAGCCTGAACATTGTTTCAAGTCAAGTCTAAAGTCACAATATTAATTACTTGAGTCTGACTTTAGTCCAAGTCATGTGACTCAAGTCCCCTCTTCCGGTAAGATTCTTTAAGTTTTCCCACCTGAACTGTCGCGTATTACCACGTGGACATCATTTAGTTGAGAAAACAATATTAAACGGATGTTTAATATGAGTTAATGTAGTTTTTTCACACCAAGATGTGCTTTTGGACAAAACGTTGTGTAAGAAGCCTGAAAAACTAATAAAGCTGCCCTTATTTGGTTTAGCCCTGTAGCCTGGACAAAGACTTTTGCCTCTGCTCCATGATGTGATAATATCACCGCTGATAAGGTAAATAATGATGAATATTTAACAAACATTACACCAAATATGACTGCTCATATAAGTAAGTGGCAGCAGATAAATCTCCATTGGCCATGAGTGATGAATGCCCTGAATTCATAGAAATGTCACGGAGCTGTTCACGGCGCATGCGCTGAATGTGTTTAGTGCTTGTTATTAATCTCCAGTCCACCCGGAAAAAGGTCTTCCCGCGCCCCTGTGTGTGTTTGTGCGCGCGCACGCTCACGGCGCCGCCGAGTGTGAACCTGATGAACTCACCTTGTGCGCGCGCAGAGAAATGTGCCAGGCTTGCAGCATCCCGCGGACGTCATGGCAACGTGTCGGGACGCAGCAGAGAGGCGGCGCTGGCTCTCAGTCCTGCGTCTCCGAGCGTGTGTGTGTGTGTGTGTGTGTGTGTGTGTGTGTGTGTGTGTGTGTGTGTGTGTGTCTGTGTGTGTG
>NW_013952810.1:333963-336753 GCF_001266775.1 Austrofundulus limnaeus
GACTTTAACTTTTACCAAACTATTTTTTTTTTGGTAGGATACTTGTACTTTTACTCAGGTATCACTCTGTGGTACTTTATACAACACTGCAACTCAGCCTCTCCAAAGACAGCTTTGCGGGAGGTGGGGCTTCATGATATAATATGTCCATTGTGATGTCATCACACATTATTTCTTATTTACCCATTATTTGACTCAACGAAATATACCAAAACAAGATATAATCTTGTTTTTATTACCTGTAACATGATGGCTTACACAGAAAAAATTAGGAGTGCCATGAAACAGAGAAGGCCCTAATGTTTTTTGACCTTATTATTATTATTATTATTAGTAGTAGTAGTAGTAGTAGTAATAATAATAATAATTAGAAGCTTTAAATGAATTGTCCTGACCAGTTCAGTGTCCCAAGATATGTAAGAAAAGAATTATTAGAGCATCTGATTCCACCACTGCCTCTCCATCAGTTCAAAGTCTCGCAGGCTTCACCCAGATTCAGATTTATGTCCACTCCCACTGACACAATCAGCATTATGTGCTGGCGAAAAGCCCCATTCTAATGGCTTTCAGCTCAGACCTGCTCTGAGCTGGACGGTGTGTTCACACACGCACATGCAGACTTCTCCAGTCAATCCTGACCTGGATACTAATGTTTTCTATGGATGTCTCCAGACCTGCGCTCCATTTGGCAGCGGGTCAGAGCACTTGGAAGTCCAGAAATATGGGGAGGTGGGTGGGTAAACTGAGGCAGAAGCAGTGGAGAAGAGTCAGTGTTCTGGTGGTCTATTCTCCAGATGTAGCCAGATGTGCAGCAGAACTAACCTCTCAAGTCACCGCTCATGCGCTGTCCTATAGGCAGACATGTTTTTGTATGTCTGCTAGTGCAATATCTCATTAACTAATAGGTGCATTTCAATGAAACTTGCAGAAAGCTATCACTGGATGCACGTCTACAACTCGTTAACCTTTAGAGTCAACCCAATTCAAAATGGCTGCCACATCCAGCTGAACTCAGAAAACACAAAACCGACAATAATTCATGCAGTTTCAGAGGTATTGAGCTAAGATCTGGTGTGGTCATAGCTGAAAGTTATCCCAAACACTACTTCAAGCACTGACTGACTACCCAACATCTGCTTTGTGCATTTTCCCAATAACTACTGTAGTCACCTCTCCCTGTCTGTTAGCAAAATATCTCATGAACGAAAGGATGGTTTTTGATTAGATTTGTAGGAAGTAGACTTTGAACATTCATCTACAAATGAATATCATTTGGAGCCAGCCCAGTTTAAAATGGCCACCATAGCCATCAAAGCGTGGAAAACCCAAAATAACTATATTTCAGTCAGTTGTAGAGATATTGTCATAAAATTTAAGTTAGTTGTAGCTGAGAGTCACTACCAACACATATGATGTGTTATACAAAACCCTGGTTCATTCTTTAAAACTTTAGCATTAAACATAGGAGTCGACCCTTTCAATCTGCTATCAAAATATCTCATGAATCACTGGATGGATTGTAATGAAACTTTTAGTAAGTATTATTCAAATATACATCTGTTACTGATTAACTTTTCTAATAAATTAAATTCAAGATGGCAGACACAGCTAATCGACATTAGTCAACACAAAAATGGTTATAGCTGCTGAGAGTGAGTCCCAGCACATACTTTGAGCACTAAGACACATCTCACAATATCTCATTGAGACCCTGCATAACATCATTTGATTTGAGAAGATCTGACCAGAATGGATTTTCATTAAAGTTAAGAGAAGTTCAAAATGCTGATGTGAAAAGTGGCGGGCAGCGTTCTTGTAAGGCATGTAGGCCTTTAATTACAGATCGACGTTTGAGACGGCAGAGTGAAACCTTGTTTTGGTTTTAAACCATGTGCTGCATCACAAGAGTGAAACTGTGAAGCGTTCTGGTCACACGGGGCAGACAGATGACAACAACAAGCAGCAGCTGCTCAGGCGTTCCAAGCAGACACACAACAGAGCCATTTGTGTGAAAGTATCATCAGCTGACGCTTCTCAACTCACTTAATCTCATTGTCTGGTTTATATAATCCACCCTGAGCAATCTGACGTCGACCCACTTTCTGACAAAGCACAGAACTGCTGCCCCTTCAGCTGTTTGAGTGTTGAGTTTGTTGTCAACTGTTTGTTGGAGATTTTTGGTCTGAATGCAAAGAGGAGAAGCTCTCAGTGACACATCAATGCACAACCCTGCATGTGTCCTTAAACTCATTCACACACACACACACACACACACACACACACACACACACACACACCCTCTGTCAGACTCTGGGGTTTTTATGCTGGCAGGGCAACATGAACACGATTCTTGGCTGCGCTCCCCGATCCAGCTCTTTGGCTTACCTTTTTTTCCTTATTTCCATGTATGTTCTCTGCTTCTCGGGGTAACTGTGAAAAACACACGACACGCTTTGCTAAACACTGCTTAGATCTTGGGACAAACAAGAAAACTGTCAGCTAGTTCTCCAACAGGTCAACAGCTTTTTCTATTTCCAGGGTTTGAGACGAGGTCTTCAGCTTGTGTTTGAACCAGTCTGTGAGGGAGAAAGAGTTCTGCCATCTTTTTATGGGGTGGGGTTCACTATGAGACACAAACCTGTTTCTTTTTTTTTTAAATTAGGTTCTGGACAATTTTACACTGCAAAAAATGTCCACCTAACCAAGTTTTAAAATCTTATATCCAGCCAAAAAGTCTTTTTGATCTTGTTTTGAGACTGATTTGAATGTGAAGTGCATTATAAATAAAAT
>NW_013952810.1:337073-338782 GCF_001266775.1 Austrofundulus limnaeus
CTAAAAAGACAAATAATCTTACACATTCTGAAAACAAGATTATTATTCTTACACAATTAATTCTTGTTTAGTAAATCAGTCTCAAAACAAGATCAAAAAGACTTTTTGCCTGGATATAAGATTTTAAAACTTGGGAAGATGGACAGTTTTTGCAGTGTATGTTATATACAGTATATGCCAATACATTTTGTCATATTCGTCACAATTTACACGTTTCTTTCAGAAAAATGGACAAACTTGTACAAAAACACAAACAGCATCTCAACTGGGAGCAGAAAAAACTCACAAATAAAAACATTTCTCATGTCTAAGACAACAATGGCATTTTGGCGAAATGAGTGAGAAAACCCAGTCCTCTCTGGAGGTCAGACATACTTCAGAGTAAAAACTGGATTTTAGATGATGTAACTGGATGTTCAAATCTTTTATGGTTTTAACTTAAAGTCCTGTGATCATTAAGTTTTACTGCAGAATGTTTCAGAATGTGATGATGTCCAAAACTGGAAATGCAGGTTTTCTATATTTTTAAACATGAAAACACTGTAGATACAGAAAAACTGACGTGTAATAGCTGAATGGCTGGCAGTTTAGAATTTTTTTTTCTGAATCACTGAGCAACAGATGTGTTTCAAATGCTGATTTTAGATGTAGCTCTCATTTAAACTGTTCTAACCCTAAACCACATCTGGAAAAAAGGTTTAAACAACTTTAAATATCATTAGTTCAAGGCTGTAAACCAGGGGCCACATGAGAATTATGTTGGCCCTCAAAGGGCCAGTTGTATTAACTTCAATATTTCATATTTACCTTTGACTAAACATGAAACATCATGTTCCTCATCTCATTGCTTCAGCTGAGCACTGCTAATAAACAATAACTGAGCTCTACCTGGTATTTCCTGCATAGAAAGTGTTTTAACTTGCTCTCTTATAAACACTGGAAAGTACATGTACAACTGATGAAATGTAAAATAAATAATAGAGAAATATAAGTAAAAGTAAAAAAGTTTTACTCACTGATGAGTTGTGAGTAGCTGCTTTCTTGAATTTTGAACTCTCCCACTTTTCTACAGGGAACTCCTATGTATAATCAACATGCATTTATGGGAGATTTAGTTTGTAGTCAATGAAAGCTGCTTATTTTAAGACGTTAATACACGGCTATTCAACTAAATAACTCAGTGGGCCACAGTTACTCAAAGCCAACAGCTCAGGAGCAGGACTATTATTCACCTTTTAAATCTGTTTACTTTGTTAAATGATCATAAATTCAGTTTAGCATTGATATAAAACGTTTTTTTAGTGGTCGCCTTGAATTTGACATGTGCCATAAACCATTTAAAGGTTGAGTTTAACAAAAATCTGTGTTATTATTACTGTTATTATGATTGGGGCAGAGTGGTTTTAGTAGTCGTCCTGTAACCAGTGGGTTGCTGGTTCAATTCCCTGTTCCATCCTTCTCAGTTGTTATGTTCTTGGGCATAACACTTCACCAGCCTTGCCTACTGATGGTGGTCAGAGGGTCCGGTGGTACCGGTACATGGCAGCCCCGCCTCTGTCAATGTGCCCCAGGGCAGCTGAGGCTACAATGTAGCTTACCACCATGTGTGTGAATGTGTGTATGAATGGGTGAATGACTGTAAGTGCACAGCACTTTGGAGTCCTTGGATTTGATAAAGTGGTGTACAAGTGCAGGCACGTTTCCCGTTT
>NW_013952810.1:338792-340416 GCF_001266775.1 Austrofundulus limnaeus
CCCTAAACCTAACCTGACAGGTACATGACCCTAAACCTAACCTGACAGGTACATGACCCTAAACCTAACCTGACAGGTACCTGACCCTAAACCTAACCTCACAGGTACCTGACCCTAAAACTAACCTCACAGGTACCAGACCCTAAACCTAACCTCACAAGTACCTGACCCTAAACCTAACCTCACAAGTACCAGACCCTAAACCTAACCTGACAGGTACATGACCCTAAACCTAACCTGACAGGTACCTGACCCTAAACCTAACCTCACAGGTACCTGACCCTAAAACTAACCTCACAGGTACCTGACCCTAAACCTAACCTCACAGGTACCTGACCCTGAAACTAACCTCACAGGTACCTGACCCTGAAACTAACCTCACAGGTACCTGACCCTAAAACTAACCTCACAGGTACCTGACCCTAAAACTAACCTCACAGGTACCTGACCCTGAAACTAACCTCACAGGTACCTGACCCTAAAACTAACCTCACAGGTACCTGACCCTAAAACTAACCTAAACTCACTTCACACCTTGGTCCTAAACTTAACCCCCAACCCACCAATGGCATTTCTCCTTATGGGGACTCGACTCAGGTCCCCATACATAAGTACCATTCAGGTACCCATAAGTAACATTATGTCCCCACAAGTAGGTATGTATACCAATAAAACTGTCCCACAACGTAGGGACTACCAGTCCCCCTTAATGGCAGCAACATATTTAAAAAGATTTGGGTGACGGCCATGTTTAATGACAGTCTGTAAATATTTAAGAACTGAGGAGGCAGACCAGGAGAGTCTTCTACTACTATACAATCCCATTGCCATGGATCCAGGACAACATTGTAACTTTCAGAGCTGGAATATAGCTTTCAGCTTCAGCATGTGACCGGATGCTGCATTACACTAATAAAACTTTGTGGGAAGTGCCTGGAGCTGCACTTCAGTGGCTCTGAATCTGACCGCAGCACTTCAGTTGTGTAGACATTAACATGTCAGGGAGGAAACCGCTACATTTCCTTTCTCTCGGAGGTGAAGCCTACATTCATCAGCTCATGTGAGAGGACTCCTTTATGAGATCTAATCCATGGATCACTGGAGCTTTTGGTGATTGTAATAAATTCTGGGCAAACTGGGCTGTCTGTTATCAGCTGGGTTATTTGTTTCCAGGGTTCAATCATAAATCACCTCAGTGGCTGAAACTAATATTGCAGCTCTTTTGTTTTCCCACCAGGGCAGAAACAGCTGAAACAAATGAAAGAAACGGAGATTCTCCCTGCAACAACATTAAATATAATATTTGTTTATTTTATCAGAGAGAAAAATGTTCCCCATGTTGTCTGTGTTGGTAGTAAAATATCTCACAAACCATTAATTTTCTTTTTTGGAAATGACCAGGTTTAAGATGTCTACCACAGAAAACTAACTTTGAAAACCACAAAAGTTGCTATTACTCAGCAGGGCTTTTCAACATGGTTACTTAAACCCAACAGCTCATGGGTCCGGACATGGGGGACTTTGCCCAAATATTATAATTTTTTACCTTTTAAATTAATTGATCTTGTTGCATTGAAACCTAAATTTTAAATTTACAAATTATTTGAATTTTTTTCTATATTAA
>NW_013952810.1:340518-372474 GCF_001266775.1 Austrofundulus limnaeus
TATATAATCTTTTTTTTCTCCATGCATCATGCAAAGTATTGTGGAAGTTCAGGAGATGCATGCTCTTCTCATCTCAGGACGTCAACACAAACACACCTTGTAACGATGAGTAAAGGAAAAACACGTAGTCATTAGTAATTCTTCTATAAGGGCTCTTCTGATAGCATGAGTGATGTTACTGAGTGAAACACCCCCTTCTGCCAGTTGCATAAACTGCTGTGTGGTGACCTGTGGTCTACATCAATCTGCTGAGAAGCTTCCTGTTTCTCCCTGGAGGTCTTTGCACACCGGCTGCCTGCAAAAAACACAAGCCTCCGTAGTTTGCAGCTGCAGATCTGCTCGCCATTAGAAAGCAGGTGCTGCTGCTCCTTTTTTTTTCTGACTTCTATGTTGAAGCTGTACTACTTGGTAAAAGAATGTCTGTACAAACCTTCATGGGTGACGTATATTTTTCTATCTGTCTGTTTGATCTGGATGTGTGATGCCTTCTGAGAATAAAATGAGCTCATCTTGTCTCATGTCTCCTCTGTAAGGAATCAGTAAAAACACGGCACAGCCTGGAGCATTGGAACAGTAGAAAAATCTCAAGCCTTTATTTACAAAAAGGAAAAAAAAATCTAAAAACATTCTTTTTGTAGATTGCATATCTTTTCTTTTACAGTGTGGCAGACGAACTGCAGAGAGAAAACATGTCAGTTTTGTTATGCAGACAACAGGTTAATACACACCCTACACTCCAACACACCTATCTGAGATCAGGACTTCACAAACAGCATTTATTCAAATATTTAGGACATGCAGCTTGTTGACGCAGCGTGAGTGTACGGCGAGGGGGAAAAAAGTGTCTAAAGTGAAATGAAATGTGGTTTATAGTTCCAAGAGGTACATTTTATTTATTTTAATTAAACTAAAACAAAATAAAAATTTACTCTGAACAGAGTAGTTTAAAGTGTCCTACAGCTGAAAACTCTTTATTCACCGTAAAGTTTTTTTTAAAGGTTTTGTTGCATCAGTTAGTTCTATAGAGCTGATTAAGTGAGAGTGTTTACACACACACAAATAACACACATTCCTCTAATGAAAACTGTCTGTATGCATCTTTATACATACTAATATTCTGGCATGTGAATTTTCTGTTGTCCAAGAATTAAGACGAAAACAAAACAGTAATAAAAACTGCTGTTCATTTTGTTTTTAACATCTTATTCTAAAGAAAGCTGTACAAGTCTGAAGTTTCACAGTGAAATCAGAGCAACAATCTCTTCATATGAACAACAATAACAAACAAACAAAAAAAAAAGATTCAAGTGCAGGTAAACACACTCGGTGAGCTCCGTTAGTCACCAGGAAATCAGGACATTTTAGTGTCCAACTACTCAATAAATTAAAAGTTTAAAAGGGAAGAATGCGGGTAACGTTAAGGCTGAGCGTGGTGAGAGCTGAAAGACTTTCAAAATGTAAAACTGGAACACAAAAGGCAACAAACAGGAGAAACACACACATACATACACACATCAGAAACGTGTCCAGCTTTCCATATAAAATCAACTTTAAAGTGCAAAACATGTCCACAGAACACTTCAGGAAAACTAAAACCCCATCTATCCCCAACATGTTAGCTGAACCGACCACGCTGTCTGTGCCGCCCCGCAGGAATAAAAGACTAAACTCACAAACATGCAGCTGCGGCACGGATGAGGACAGCTGTGAGTCGTTTCACCGTAACGTTCACATGTTAAAGGTGAGTAGAGCCTATGAGAACAGCTTGCTAAATGATGCATATGAATGTTGTTCCTCTGATCGTTGTCGACGTCCAGCCTTGCCTCGGCACCGCGCCGACTCTGTGTGTGTGTGTGGGAGGATGGCAGAGTTTCAGAGCGATGTCACGACTGCTGCTTGCTAGCCTCGTCCTCGTAGGCGTTTCCCGTCCCGTTCTGAACATAGGCGGAGCCCGAGCCGAGCCCGTACAAATGACCGCAGTATTTCGCATCATCGATGTGATCCTCGAAGAACATCTGGGGGGAAAACATCAAAGACCATGTTTATTTTTGTTGTACAGTGGATATTATTACATCTGACTACAGTTAGGTCCATATCTACTTGGACACTGACAAAGTTTGTTTCTTTTACCCATTTACTGAAACAAATTCAAGTTATAGTTATACAATGGACGTGGAAATAAAGTTTGTTTAGGATAAAGTAAAAGGTAAGACTAGGGTGTTATATTACTGTCTAGAGATACACATAAGACATTAGAAAAGGAGAGAAGAGACTTTTAGTGCAAGCAGGCGCATGACCCTGTGACATGACTGGTTGATTTGGATTGCAGAGGACCACTTCATTTTTATTTTTCACTGCTGTTGAACAAGCTGAGAGGACTTTGCTGAGACAAAGGACAGCCAAGCTTTCAAGATGCCTCCCTTTTTTTCCAGAGGATTTCTGCCAACTTCTCCAGAAGGTAGCGGTGTTGGAAGTTAAGATTCAGCGTCTTATGAATGAACAATAACTATCTTCAACTGAATAGCTCCAAAACTGAGGCGATGCTGATTGGCACTCATCAGGTTCAGTCATCCCACCTCACAGTCATAACTTTTTCTGGACAGGACATCGCACATTCTACTACTTATGTTACTTTCCACTGTCCGTTTTGATCCTCGCCTTTTATTTAACACTCAGGTGAAACATCTGTGCAAAACCTCATTTTTTCCATCTAAGAAGCATTGCCAGTCTCATCCCATTACTTTCTCAACTGGAGGCTGAAAACCTTGTCCAGCCTTTATATCTTCAAGACTGGACTATTTCAATTCTATTCTTTTTGGTATTTCAAATAAAAATCTTCAAAAACTCCAGTTCATCCAAATCCATCATTTTCTAACCCGGTGTTAAGGAGAAGACAACAGCAGACTGTTCTCAAAACGAGAGATAACAGCGAGCCACCAGAAGAGACAGGAATATTTCTGCAAAACAGATTCACACCACTGGAAGAAGTTTGTGAGTCAGCGCAAAGGTCCCTTTCTGACCCCAGCGAGAAAGCTGAGACCAGATTCAGCCCAAATCTAAAGCGAGAGTGGAGAGAGATTTCCATGAACCAAGAAATGTTGGTTTTAGCTGACAGAGCTGTGGGTGAGATTCAACAGTTTTGAAACAAGAAAAAGGCCAAACTTTTTAGCTTTGCTGATAATATGGTGTCTGATCTCACATAGAAGATACTGGAGATCACAGCTGAATATCCAGAACTAAAAACACTTGTCATCCATGCAGAAGCTGATGACGTCATGAGACGACAATCAAGAAAGGATTTTAATAATTTGTTGGATAAAATCCAGAGCTTCGAGTTGACTTGAGAAAAATGCACATTTCAGAAGACAGAATACAGATTAAAAACTTTGAGTCATAAATGTCTAAAAAACACTGCTTTGCAAAATTAAATAAATCTAAATGAAATATCTTATAAAACAATAAACGCATTACAAAAAAAGACAAAGTTATTAAATTAAATGTAGCACTCAGTATGACTAATCTTCTTCCACACAGCTGCTTGTACCTCTCTCATTTTGAAGAACGCCATGCCTGTGAGTAAAGAGTCTGAGCCGGCCTGGTGCTGTGGTCCAATCCTCTCCAGTTCCAGTTGCTCAGCTACTTCCTGCAGTCCGCCCTGAAGAATAAAAACCACCAACACCACCATTAACAACACTTCAAGTCGAAGGAAAACCTGAGAGAAACGTATTAGATGTTTTTAAACACCACTCAGAGCAAAGTCAAGATGTTGAAACGAGTGTGAAGCAGCCAGGATGAGTCTGAGGTTCTAGTTCTCAACTGGACAAAGGTGGAATTCCCCCTCCGCAAGCAAAGAGAGTGACATTTAGGTTGTCAGGAAAACTAATGTGAAACAGCATTAATTGCTTTAAATTCTGAGCATAAACCCCTCTGACCTTTTAACTCATAACCACACACTCTCCTCATGTCGATTAACTGGCTCCCATCAAAACCAAAACAGTCACTTGCAGACATTCTGGTCCCTGGTACACCACCGAACTCCACCAAATGCAGTCCCGTAAGCGACAGCTGCAAAGAGTATCCCAGAAAACTAGTTTAACTGTCCATCTCCAAGTATAAAACAACTACCTTCTCTAATAGAAAGATATTCCTAACTCAACTCGATCCACCTACGTCTTAAACCTCATACATTCTGGCTCATCTAACTCCAAGGCTCTTTTCTCCACAGTAGATAAACTCCTTAAACCCAGTGATAATATCTCCAACTCCTTCACAGTACATAAGTGCAATGCCTTTCTGTCATTTTTCCAAAACAAAATAGACACCATTTACAGTAATCTGACTACCACCACATAGCCTCAACTTCCTCACTTTGCAGCACTCTGCCTCTATCTCAGTTCTCTCCCATGACCCCAGTGGAAGTTGTCCAAACTCATTGCAGTGCATGCAAAGCTCCACTTGTGCTCTGGACCCCCATCCCATCCAAGCTCGTTAAGGACTGCTTTCTGTCATTTCCCCACTTTTCACTATCACCATCAGCTCTTCCCTTTGCACTGCTCCAGTCCCCCAAACTCTCAAACTGGCTGCTGTGACCCCATCCTCAAACAACCTGGACTAAACTCTGACACTATCCAACCTCCCCTTTCTGTCTAATATACTGGAACCTGCTACTGACAATCAACTCAAAACCCATCTCACTTCCAATGACTTGTATGAACCATTTCAGTCCGGCTTCTGTTCAGGTCACAGCACAGAAACAGCTCTCCTCAAATTTACCAATGGTCTCCTCCTTTTCTCAGATTCTGGTCATCTCAGCATTCTCCTCTTCTTAGACCTCACCACAGCCTTCGATACCATAAACCACACCATTGCTCTCTTCCGCCTTGAATCCTCCCTCAACTTCACTGGCACCACCCTCTCCTGGTTACAGTCGTATCTCACAAACAGGCAACAATTCATCAGCATCAATAACTATACCTCCTCCACAAATCCTTTATTACAAGGTGTCCCCCAGGTTTCGGTGCTTGGCCCTCTACATGCTCCACCATCATCCACGGTCTTCACGTCCACTGCTATGCTGACGATGTCCAGCTCTATATCTCCACCAAATCCATCACGACTGCAACTCACTCCACCCTGACCAGTTGCCCCACCGAGATAAAATCATAGATGCACTTAAACTTCCTCAAATTTAATGATGACGAATCAGACTTCATCATCATCATCGGTCCCAAATCCCATTACAAAACCACCATCAACTTCAGTCTCACCATTGACAACACCACCTTGTCTCCATCCCACTCATGTCTGCAACTTTGGAGTTCTCTTCAACAGCAATTTGAAAACCATGTAAACCATCACATCACAAGAACTGCCTTCTTTTATCTTAAAAACATTGCTTGTCTCCGCCCATCACTGTCAGATGCTGAAAACCTCATTCATGCCTTCATTACCTGCACTCGATTACTGTAACAGTGTTCTTTATGGTTCATCATCCAAAGTCCTCAATAAACTCCAGCTCATACAAAACTCTGCTGCTCAACCACACCTGCTACTGTGACATCACCCCAGTTCTCCAGAAACTCCATTGGCCCCCTGTACCTGAAGTCCTCCTTCTTACCCAAAAATCCCTCCATAACCAAGACCCATGCTACCTCACCAACCCGCTCCACCATCACACTCCTCCCCGCAGCCCCCTTCTCTGATGCCAACCTCCTGTCTCCTCCAGTTAGAACTAAGCACTGGACCTGGGGTAACGGGCCTCACCCAGAGCTGCTCCCACACTCTGGAACTCTCCCCAGTGACTGTACAGATCCACCCACATCTCAAAACACACCTTTTCAGAACAGCTTTTAATGTATCATTTTGTCCTGTTTCTTGCTTATCCTGTTACTTTTCTCTCCTTTTTTATTTTTTTTTTTAATGTTCGGTGCTATGTATTTGTTTTCCTTTTATGATTTTGTTGATGTACTTAACTATTGTTTGTAACTTTGCTTGACTCTTGTAAAGTCTCTTTTTAGAAAAGTGCTATTCAAATAAAATGCATTATTATTTTTACTAAAAACAATGTTCTCAGGTGATTATATTCTGATTTTTTTAAGGTTTTAACCTGAAGTTTGTGTGTGACAGATGCACGAAGGGTCAACCAGGACCTGCAGGTAGTGCTAAATAATGATATATGGTCTAACCAACCTGTTTGATAATAATTACTCTGACTAGATCTGAAGTCACCATCATACAGAGTACAATGTCAGCTGTTCTGCAGATAAGTACATAAATAACTGGATTTCTGTTTCGACAACTGTTTGCTCAGTTTCAGAGACATTAGATCAGTCTCCGTGTGTCGGTTCAAAGACAAAAAAAGCTGTATCCAGTGGGGCAAATCCATATGTAGACCTGCAGCCAGTCTTACAAATAAAAACTTCTGCGTTTCTCTTTTTCATAATAAGTTCGACTAATATTAACAAACAAAAACTGAATTTTTCTGGTCTGATCTGCCCATGGAGCAAAAAAGATAAAAGAAAACTCAACTGCAGTTCAAGAGTGAAAACAGCCACAAAAGAAATCAAAGCGGGACAGTTTCTTTCAAAAGACCCTCTGTGCTTCTGGCTGCAGAGTCTATCAAAGCACCTTCAGGTTTTTACAGCTCTTCATCAGGTACTTCACATCATAAATAACTGGGAAGTACAAGCGGAGAATCTCAAAGAAGTCCACCTCCTCCTCAGGTAGGTTGGCGTTGGACAGAATCTTGATCAGGTACCCAAAGTCGTAGCCACTGAAAAACACACAAATTATTTGACAAAGGTTAGCTGCACATTGAGAGGTGTCAAAACATTTTCTTACTTCTACTCTGCCAGGACAAACTAAACAACAGGTCAGTTTTGTCTCATGTTTGGTGTGCAGACATCTGGGCTGGTTTGTTCAGAAAGAAAAACCGACAATGGTCCCTGAAATAACCTCAAACTGACAATAACAATAGAAAATTACTTAAAATCAGTCACTGCTTTTGAATTTTTGGTCACCAGGATTAAAACACAAGTGAACTAATGAAGCTTGGCAAACAGAATGGTAACCCGAGAAAAGATTGAAACTATTTTGAGCACAGGGACACATTAAACTAAGGTGTGAGCTGTAATCAGCATCACAGGAGTTTTCACTCTTGTAATCAGTCAGTCTACCAATGTAAAGGGTGAAAAGTAGTCACAGCGCTGTTTGGCATCAGATGTGTACCACACTGAACATGGAGCAAAGAAACCTGAGGAAAGAGTGTCTCTGCAGCTTATAAATTAAATGATTGAGCAGCATGTTAAAGATTATACTGATGATGAAGAAACTGAGGCTTTCTGAACAACTGAAGCATTTCATACATATTAGTGTAGTGTCATCTGCTGGCCAAACTTTAACATTCAGCAGGATGTAACATTAAAGTGTCTGAAGCAGTTTTGAGTGTTTTCTTTCAAAGACATTATTAATTACTTCTAACACAATGTGATTGTGTCATCATGAAATACAGTGTATGAAACAGACCCAAGTGCTGCTCAGTGAAGCAGCCCTGTTCTTACTGACATCAACCTGGAGCTCCTTGTACAGAATTATCACTGGGTTGAACTAAATACTGCCTAAACCTGAAGGTTTTGTAATTATTTTATATTCAAGTAAATCATGGCATTTTGCTGCAGTTGGTTTAAAAAAAATTAAAGTTGAATGAAACAGGAAGTGAGCTCAGTTCTCCCACAAGTGAACAGTTTCATATGCATCACAACTAGACCTGCCTCTGCCTGCCTTGATGTAAAAACAATTACGCTCCTCTGCTCACACTCACATTTCAATAATAATAATAATAATAATAATAATAATAATAAAATATATAATTTATGATTTTTACAAAGAGTGAGAAAACTAATCGAGACTGAAGCTTGTAAGGGAACAAGAGGGAATCAGAAATAGCTTTTAGATCATTTCATCTGAGATGGGCTTCAGTTTGTTCCTCTTTGTTGCTACCTCTCCAGTTTTTTATTCTTCTTTTTTTTTTAAATCACTACTTTCACTTGAATCAGAAAACGTTAAAAAGTCTTAACTTCCAACGAAACAATTCAACACCCATGTACACGTAATGACACCTCCTTCATGGTAGTCGTGATTTGGGGTGAGCCGACACAGTGTTCTAAAAACCGTCTCGCTACACTTTTGTTCCATGTGTTCAAAACAGTGTCAAGCAGGAGGTGCAGGAAGAAAAACTAGTTGCTTATCTACTCACTGACATGAAAGCAGCGTTGACGCAGGAGCCATGGCCTCTGACAGCGCTACTGAGGAGCATAAAAGCAGGATACCTGTGAAACGACAGCCACTTGACTCCGTCGCATAGCACCACTCCAGAAGTCATCAGCAGCTCTGCGAAGTACAGCGTCTCGATGCCTTCGTCCTCGTGCTTCTTGAACTGAATCCCTGAAGTGGTCAGAAGCTCGATGGAGTCCTGAGCGTACATATCTTCTCTGATGGAAAGACAAGAACCACAATGTTCTGATCCAAACAACCAAGACGTTAAATAATATCCAAGAGGAAATGTCACAAAGTCTAGGCTCAGGCTGGGGTCTGTGAGAAAAGTCTGAGATCTAAAGGTCCATACAGAGCAACAGAAAGGTCTGAAAAGAGAGGACCATGGTAAGGCTTCTCTTTGTCTTGTCTTATGGTACAAAATCTTCATTGAAATATTTCATCTGATTTCACTGGTTTGAAAATCCAGACTGTAAATCTCCATGTGTGCTTCAGCTCACTGAGTCCTAAACATTTTCTCTTTTATCATAGCTGGGATTAAAACAGGTTTGTTAAAACACTGAAATTAAATCTGAAATTCAAAGTTCTTAAAAGGAAAGACAATTGTGAAAGTGTAAAGAACGAACAAAATAAAATTATTTAACATATTTTAGGGGCTGCTTGATACGATCCGTAATAGGGATGATTAATTTAGTGGTATTATGTATTTTCCAGGCACATAGTTCAATTTTATACAACAATGAAAATTGTTTGAAATTTGACTTTGCATCATAGTCTACCTAAACGCCTTGAAATTTTAAAATTCTCAGCACATTTCCAAACAATGCTTCAGGGGAGGGGAGCTCTGTGGGCCGGGAGCTCGGCTGCAGGCTGAGCTCCAGGGAGGAGCTTTGTACAAATAGGCGGGGCTTTGTACCAGCAAGTGTTTGGGCAGCTCCACATGGCTGAGATACAAGGATTTCTCTGAATGAGTCAAAGCAACACTCTGGGTATGTTCTTGATGAGGGAATATAACATGAAATAAAGCTCAGAAAAGTTGATTATACATAATAACTCCCACCCCCACCCCCCAAATGAAGCTTTAATCAAAAACCTACTGTGAAACATAAAAACACCACAAAAAGATCGAAACTAGCAGTCTTGAATGCATATCATCCTCCACCTTGGATGCCAAAGTTTGAAATAAAGATGTGGTGTGATCTGTTAGTGCTCAGAGTATGTGTTGAAGATGACTCTCATCAACTACCAGCTAGTTTTCCCAATCTTGGTAAAATTAGCTGAGTTAGCTACTTCTGTGTGTTTACTAAACTCGATTAGCTGTGGCGGCCATGTTAAACTGTGTTGACCTCAAAAGTTAATTAGCTGTAGATCTAATGATTACGTTCTGAAAGCTCGTTAAAATGCTTGCAGCAGTTCAGGAGATAGTTTGCTAACAGTAAAATCAATTCTATTCAAAACAACAGGACTGTGATCTTACGTGAGGTTGAACTTGAAGTTGAACTGCCACGTCGACGTTCCAGGTGGATACTCCCCTTGCTCGTTCATGAAGGTGAGGCCCAGCTGTATAATCTTCAGCAGGTCCACGTTGCAGCGCAGCAGCTGGTACTGATAGTCTGCATTGCTTCTGAACTCGCCGATTGGTCTCGCCACAACACCTGGAAACTCCGTGTCCTGCAGAAAGACGAGGAGCTGTGAACACTGGGGAACCTGGGTGTGTTGGCGAGGGGACGGGGGGTGTCAGCAGCGCTCACCATGGCGATGTAGTTGTATTTTCGGATGACTTGTCGGATTCTCTTCAGCTCCTCCTCCAGGTTGTTGGCCCAAACCTCACATATTCTTTGGCTGTGATCCACAGTAGCTGCGGGCATAGTGCCACTTCATCCAGCACAGGAGACACGGGATCAGATTAATAAGACTGTTTAGGACATTTTTCAAAAGTAAAAATCCCTCTAAGTTCTTAACAGGAAAAAAAACATTAAAAACAAAAAACAAAACAATAAAATAATAAAGAACTTAAGTATTTTAACTTAAAGCTTAAAATACTCTAAATAAATGTCTGAATTAAAAAAAATCTTGAGGCACTTCGTGCAGAAATCAAGACTGTCCACTCATAATAAAACACAACAAAAAATAATTTCAGTCGAGGTTCAACTGTTTGAAAGGATCAAAGATTCGGCAAGTTTTAAAAACAATACTTTTATCTTTGGTTAGATTATCTGAAGGATAGAGTTAAAAGTTACAGCTTTTTCATTAAGAAATTTATATTTTAGTAACATAAATACCTGAAGATATTTTTTGTTTTAGGATTTATTTTAACCATTTTGGCTGCCAAAAGGTTAGTAAATTAACTAGTTTACTGGATTTGAACACAGTTGCGGTTATTTGTTGGGAATTTTTTGTACAAGCAATGTTTTGTACTCTTTACTTTTAGTTACAATGCATCTCAGCAGATGAATAAATACCTTATCATTTGAGAGGTTTTAATCTAATTTTCCTGTCCCCATTATCGTTTTATTTCAATTTCAGCAAAAATATCGTGTTTAAAAGCTTTTTTGCTTAGATAAAAACTTTTTATCTTATTATTATTATTATTATTATTATTTATCTTATTATTTAAAAGGTTGAAGTCATTAAGCTTTGTTTTATGAAATTATAATTATGTACTAACAAATTATAGAAGCTAGCAATTCTGTTAATAAAGTAACCAACCTTTTCCATACAATAAATCTTAAAATCAACTCTCTCATTTCAGCACTTTTTCAACATCTGGACTGACTGAGAGCAGCTTGACTGTGACAATACTTTAATATGAATGTACAAATAACGAGCAAAGACATGATAACTAAAGTCTTTCTGAAGCATTTTGAACAATCTAGAGACGGTCAAATGCTTTAACTTTTTAAAACAAGCAAACATTTCAAAAATAATGGCACAAAAAACATTTTCCATTCAATACTAGCCTTAACTTTGAAATGTCTCAGGTGGAAAAAAGAAGCAACATACATGAAAGAGGGGTAGGTTGTTGACATAAGGCAACTTAAACAACACTATGGTTGTACATAATTAAAGTCCTGTTGAAATAGCTGCAGAAAACCTGTTCCTGTCAATGCACTGACTGGCAGAACTGTGCAGAAAATAAATGCTTTAGATCACAGAACACTTACTTCCAGAGCACTTTGTCTTTTAGCTGGAATATATTGCATCGGCTGCTAAATGACAAAGAGTTTTTGCAGTTTAAACAGGCGCAGAGCCCCCACGACAAGCAGTGATGTGTTGGCAGAGTGTTTAAACATTAGCTCAGGGCTGCAGCAGCATTTAGGCTAACTCCGTTCACTGTTAGCAAGTTAGAAGGCGAAGCGTTGCTTCAAACTAGGAGGAGGAGCGGAGTGAAGCCGTGTTTGAACTTTTCCTTCACTTTTCAAGTCGACAGCTAGCACGACAAAATCTAATGGCAGTGTGTGTGAGCGTGTTTGTGTGCAAGACATGATGACTGAAAAGACGAATACAGAGCACACACACACGCGCGACACTTTCATACAAGCAAAGCTTCTTCAACTTACCGTTCCCCTAACCGTGCAGCTGTGTGTTTAAAGCGTGTACTCTCTGAGAACTGTTAATATGTTCTGTGTTTGTTGTATCGGGGGGTTCAGCTAACTTTTCAACACTTTACATTCAACACCGCTTCACTGTCAACCGTCGGCTGCCATCATAGCGGAGCACTCACAACGTCACCACGTAAAACAGAAACGTGTTTGCGTGTTTACGTCATACGCCTCATTTAGTCAAATTTTGTGATATCATTTTCATCAGCTTTGCTCTTTTTTTTCCTCCCTCAAAGGACGTTTTAGAAAAGTATGGTTAGAGGCTATGCTTTTATAAACTACACCAGGTTTGTCCAGCAGAGCACAAACTTTACACCTAACTTTAACTTTGCACGAGTCGTGACTCAGATTGTGAACGTTACTGCCACCTAAAGGTCATTATTAGTACTACAGCAATGAAATTAAATTTAGGAGTGAAATTATTCAAAACATAGAAACGAACTATTCATTGAGAATTTCTCTTGAACTGGTCATGAGATTATTCACAAGCATATATTTCTGATGAAACACGTTAAATAAAATCAATGTCGATTTAGGTTCATAAAGATTGTCCACTTTTCAAAGATTTTACAGCGTATTGTCAATAAAATTTAGGTCATACTAAATTTGAAGCTACAACAAAGTATCCATGGTAAGATAAGTATGAAAGATGAGAGCAGCCATTTTCCACTTATATTTTTTTCTCGCGAGAAAACCATGGAGATGGGGAGAAGGGGAGAAGCTCAGTCATCCGGGAGGGGCTCCGAGTAGAGCAGCTGCTCCTCCACGTCGAGAGGAGCCAGTTGAGGTGGCTCAGGTATCTGGTCAGGACGCCTCTACCTGGTGAGGTGTTTCGGGCACGTCCCACTGGGAGGAGACCCAGAGGAAGACCCAGGACACGCTGGAGGGACTATATCTCTCGGCTGGCCTGGGAGCGCCTTGGGATTCCCCCAGAGGAGCTGGCCCACGTGGCTGGGGAGAGGGAAGTCTGGGTCTCTCTTCTTAGGCTGCTGCCCCCGCGACGCGACCCCAGATAAGCAGAAGAAAACAGACGGACAGTGAACAGGAGGAGTGATGGTACTGAAGTTAGAGAAGACAAGCCTGTGTTCGGAATGTTGCTGGTTCAAACACTCTGACTAAACATTTGTGTAAGAGAGGTGATGCACCCATATTTCTCCACCCTCATTTGCCCCACTCTGGACCCTGAAGAAAGGAGTCACCAAAAGACAACCAACAAATAGACAGTGGATTAGAAATGTATTGTTAAACTAATACAAAACTTTTAGTACATTTAAAGTGTATTTTCATAAACTAAAAAAAGGACACCAGAAATTTACTGCTAGTAAATTAATAGTATGCATAGATTAGTTTCAGTATACAAAAACGTCTACTTTGGTAAACTAAAAGTAGATTTAAAGTAGAAAGACAAATAAGTATGCTTAAAAGTGTACTTTCATAAACATAAAGTGGGTCAGTTTAGTCCCAAGACATATACAGTACTTGTTAGTGTCCTTTGTAAGTAAAAGTACATTCGTGGAAATATACTTAAGAAATATACTTACTTAATAACATATACTTAAGGTCTACTTCTTTTTAGTAGTGTTGTCTGGTACTGTAGACTAGTGGTTCCAAACCGTTTTTTACGCCCTGAGCCATTTTGTCATGCCACCAAACATAATGATGATTCTCCATAACTATAATGTATTACAACTGATTATTAAATAAAAATATTTATTTAACCCCCTAGAATGTTTAATTCTCAGGCATTTAATTTTTTTAAACTCAAATTAAACATAAAGATAAAAATGTTGCCTTGAAAGTGAATAAGTAAATAAATAAATAAAGATAATGGCAGGTGCAGAAAACAGCAGCTTCCAAAATTGTATTGACTGCATTTTATTGTATTGTCCAAAATACATCAGAAACTCACCCAAATGAGCAAATTCCATGAGATTCCACGTTTTAAACAGGAGTCCATTTTGTGTCAATTCCTTTATTTCATCTGCGATGTCTGTATTGCGGAAATCATAGAGCCCTACATATTTCAGTTCTATTTTCATTTTATGTTTTTACACACTTGGGAAATTTTTCCACGAACCCCCTGTAATAGGTATGCTCACGTATCCCTGGTTTGGAACCACTGCTTTAGACAGTGTGAAGGGCTGAAGAAGCTGTCCAAGTTCCTGAAAGTGCTGGGATGTTTCAAAGACAGTGTAGCTGAAGGAAATGTCCAAGATCCTGAAAGAGCTGGAATGTTTCAATGACAGTGTAGGGCTGAAGGAACTGTCCAAGGTCCTGAAAGTGCTGGAATGTTTCAGGACTTTAGACAGTGTGCAGGGTTGAATGAACTGTCCAAGGTCCTGAAAGTGCTTGAATGTTTCAGGACTTTAGACCAGTAGTTCCCAACCTATTTAGACTTGTGTACCCCCTGAGTCAATTTGTCATCCCACTAGTACCCCTTCAGTGTAATGATTCTCCAAAACTTTAATGTACTACAACTGATTATTAAATGAAAAATATTTATTTAACCCCCTAGAACGTTTCTCAGACATTTTATTTTTTCAACTCAAATTAAAGATAAAATGTTGCCTTGAAAGTGAATAATTAAATAAATAAACAAGGAAATTGTATTGACTGCATTTTATTGTATTGTCCAAAATACATCAGAAACTCACCCAAATGAGCAAATTCCATGAGATTCCACGTTTTAAACAGGATTCCATTTTGTGTCAATTCCGTTATTTCATCTGTGATGTCCATATTGTGGAAATCATAGAGCCCTACATATTTCAGTCCTATTTTTATTTTATGTTTTTACACACTTGGGAAATTTTTCCACGAACCCCCTGTAATASGTATGCTCACGTATCCCTGGTTTGGAATCACTGCTTTAGACAGTGTGAAGGGCTGAAGGAGCTGTCCAAGGTCCGGCAAGTGCTGGAATGTTTCAGGACTTTAGACAGTGTGCAGGGTTGAATGAACTGTCCAAGGTCCTGAAAGTGCTGGAATGTTTCAGGAGTTTAGACCAGTGGTTCCCAACCTATTTAGACTTGTGTACGCCCTGAGTCAATTTGTCATCCCACTAGTACCCCTTCAGTGTAATGATTCTCCAAAACTTTAATGTACTACAACTGATTATTAAATGAAAATTGTTTATTTAACTCGTTAGAATGTTTAATTCTCATGCATTTTATTTTTTCCAACTCAAATTCAAAATAAATTTAAAAAGATTGCCTTGAAAGTGAGTAAGTAATTAAATAAATAAACCAGATTAAGCAGGTTAAGAAAACAGTAACATCCAAAATACATCAGAAACTCCATGAGATTCCACATTTTACACTAGATTCCATTTTGTGTTATTCTGTGATTCTGGCTGTATTTTACGCATTGCAGAAATCATAGGGATCCACAAATCTCAGTCCTATTTTAATTTTTTTTACACACCTGGTAAATTTTTCCACATACCCCCTGTAATATGCTCTTCTGGTTGGGAATCACTGCTGTAGACCTCAGTCACTGTTGCTCTTGATTAGTGCCTCTGTGCTGTCCTTCAAGTCCAATCCTCTTCGACGCTGTGCAAAGGTTTATCTTCTCATGATGGTTATTCTTGTTCCTCCTCTTCATCATTGGAGTTCTGCTGCTGCCTGAGACAGTCACTCATCAATTCATCATTAGAAGCTTTCCTCCTGATGTACTGATCATACTCGACAACTACAACCGTAAGTTGTTCTGAAAATTTGAAATTTTAACTGGCAGAAGTGTCTGGTAGTCACACGCTAATGTCTGGTAATTTGAGAGTATCCCACGAGACTTAAACTAGTGAAACAGGATGAAAAATGATTAAAAACCCATGCTTTGATATTTGGTATTCATGAGAAATAGAAAGATTGTAGAAATAAAAAAAGTTTGTTCGGAAAACCTTTGAAATGTTTGAATAGCTCAAAGTCATTGTAGCATCTTCACATTCTAATATCCTGTGTTAAAATCTTTGTAAAAAATATGAAACTGTCACTATCTAAAAACTTCATAAAATATCATTCTGATGCATCAATAATCCAGGTAAAAAATAAAATTAAAAATAAATTAAGTAGGTCCTCTGGACAGGTTCTTCTTTACTGAAAAAGTTTTATCTCTTCTCTCTTTTTTATTTTTCCAATTTACAGGGGTTTTTACCCCTGTAACTTGGAAAAATAAAAAAATTTGTGACAAACAAAGAAAAACTGGTGAATAGGAAAAAGTTTGAATCCTTGAGCACTGGCACCCTTGAATATTGTTTTGTCAGCATTGGTAAAAATGGCATTTTTGTCCCCTGTTGCCGGGGTAGAGGACTAGGAAATGCTCTCCGTCTGGCCGTTAAAATTTCAGAAAGGAGAAACTTTCACAAGAAAGGCCAAAAGACACCAAACTTAGGATGAGTCTTCCCTGTTGCGTGCCCGACCATGTGGTTATGATACCATTAAAGCCACACCCCCTGAAAACAGGAAGTGACATTTTTTGGCTTTGAAAGCTCCATCTATGACCCTCTTGACCTAACCAGTAATAAATTGTCAGAACAGATAACAAGTTGATCTCAGTTGTTTTCAAGCACAAAGACTTTTTAGTGGAAGGCGTGGTATTAATGGTGCGGCAAAGTCAGACGTCATGCCATTGACATACATTTGGCTCTGAATTCCACATATTTCAGCCAATCGGCACCCAATTCACTATGGTCAATCCTGATTCACCCCACTACAGGAATGCAGTCCAAATTTGGGGGGACGTGGTCTAATTACACATTGCGTTGTTGACATATGGTTGGCTGTAAATCACACATACAGCGACGGTTGGCATTGAGTTCTATCTTGTATTGGATTGTAATTATCAGTTTTGACTGTAGACTGTGTAGAAACAAAATAAAGTGCAGCAGTGCCTGATAAAAGGCTTATTTTACTTTTTACTTTCTGCAGTCAATATATAAATTTTTACATGCTCAAATATTTACAGACAACAGAGTGTTGTTTTGTATTTGAACTTAACTGAATCATTCGATTCATGCATTGACTTAATTATTACAACAATGACAGACTTTAAGATATTTATTTCACAAGAATACTGGCACAACTTGCAGTACATCACAATGAGCTCACAAAGAAATGCCCCTTACTTTTCCATGTAAACCAAAGAAGCAAACAGTTTATGCCGTGAAGATTCTTTTAGAGACAACAATCAATGATTCTGATGCATTAAACTCTTTGCCATAAAAATAAAAACAATCATTTAAACAGAAATTACACAGAACAAAAATGTAGATAATAGTAAAAAAAAAAAAACCACAAAAATATTTGAGCATGCTTTGCTTGATCATGTCTGTTGTTCATTTGCAGGAGTGCTTTCACATTAATGTTTGATCCGCAACAGAAAATAAGCAGCTCTGATAAATGTTCCACTCTTGAGATGGCCCAAGTAGACAGTTGTGATGGCTGTGGCTACATTGTAGTTTACCATCATCAGTGTGTGAATGAATAACGTAAAGCAGCTTTGAGGGTCCTAAAAAGGTGCCATATAAGACCGATGCATTATTAAAAACAGTAAGATCTGTTGCATGAATTACAGCTCATCTGGTGCTACAAACACATGTAAACAGTTTTTTTTGGTCATTTCAGCTTGATTCATACATTTTTTTCTATTTTTTCAAATCAAACCTTATTATATTATATTGGTGTCTACTGGGAGTTGAAGCACTTTCAGCAGCTAAAATCTTTCAAATGCTCAGTTGGAGTATGTTATTAGTTTCATGTGTTTGTTTTGTTCTATAATCCCTTTAATCCCAAACTCAAGGTCAAATTTTCCCCAGAGCCTACCTGGATAAAACATGCTTTAGGTGAGCAACAAGTGTGATTCATTCCTGTATATACATAGATGACGAACAGCTAAAAAGTTTGTACAACAAAGCATAAGATTTAAAAGGGATGATTGGGAATATTTTTAAAGGGATCCATGATTAGTTGTAACATTAGACTTTATTTGATAAACATTTTAACTGTAAAATAAAGACTGTAAAAATACTGTAGACCATTTAGTTTTTATAATTTTTTAAACTAAAAGTTTAAAAATATATTACACGGACGGGCCATTTTATTTACACACAAAGCATTCTGGGTAAATGATGATGTGGATAGGTCCTCGGTGTGAGGCTGCTAGCGAGCTATATCCACCCTGAAGGTTAATCTTGGACAATATCTGATGATCGACTCTTTTAAATGAAACCAGAGAGCGTTGACAGAGAGGAGAAGGTAGAAATGACTCAGCCTGGAACAGAAAATATAGATGGAGGACAACAGAGCTGCTTAATGGAAGGACCTCAGCTTATCCTGTTAGCTTTAGCGTTAGCCCCGACGCTATCATCATATATATGCATTAGCTCAGTGCTACACATTCTCCTCTCGTCAATGAGGTCCTCCATCCACATGACAGAGAGGGGAACACAAAAATGACTCAGGCTGCAACTGAAAATATGGATGGAGGACCTSAGTTTAGCTTGTTTGTCTCGCTAGTGCCAAGCTAATACATATAAGGCAATATAGCGTTGGTGCTAGCGCAAAGGCTAACAGGCTAAGCTGAGGTCCTTCTTCCATGAAGCAGCTCTGTTGTCCTCCATCCATATTTTCAGTTCCAGGCTGAGTCATTTCTACCTTCTCCTCTCTGTCAACGCTCTCTGGTTTCATTTAAAAGAGTCGATCATCAGATATTGTCCAAGATTAAACTTCAAGGTGGATATAGCTCGCTCACACCAATGACCTATCCACGTCATCATTTACCCAGAATGCTTTGTGTGTAAATAAAAAGGCTCCGTCCATGATAAAATATATTTAAAAAAATATACAAAACTAAACAGCCTACAATATTTTTGCAGTCTTTATTTTACAGTTAAAATAAATGTTTATCAAATAAAGTCTAATGTTACAACTAATCATGGATCCCTTTAAGGATGGTGTTCAGTGGGAATGTTATGAACGATCAATATTTTACATGTTGCAGATAACTCTGAACAACTTCAGTTTGAAGAAAAACAGCTGGTCAAGACCTGCCGTCTGAAAACAACTTTAATCTCAGGATTCTATAGTAGTTCATGTAAACAGCTGCTTTTTCTAACTTGTTCTAACAGGTGAAAGCACTGATCCTGGCTGAAATGCTTTCAGTCATACATTATTTTGAGAATGGAGCTGTAGTTGTAGTTTGACATAATCCACTGTAGGTCTTGGACCTGCTCAGACTAGCTGTGAGAAACTTTATCTAAATTGAAGTTGTTCAAAGAGTTTTCTATAACAGGTATTATAAATAACTACAATAATCTTTTAGAAAGAGCTAAACACTTGAACATTCAAAACAGTTCAATAGAAGACCATCTGCAGGCACACATATGGCTTATTAAAGGTGGCTATAAGTTGCTTTTACATTTCAGATTAGGGAGGAAAATTAGATAAACATTTTTAAAAATGTTTAGTTTTTCTTTAAAAGCTGAATTCTCAAGTGTGAAAACTTTTGTTCTGCTACAAGTTTGTGGAAATCTGAAACCACCAAGCAACAAATATTTTCACCAAATGACATCTTACTGAAGTTTAAGTCAAACTGTGACCAGAGAGATATTCTTATTAATTGATTAATCTGAGCATTGTGAGAGCGTGAGGGGGCTTCAGCTCAGTAAAGTGGGCATCTGTAAGCTCAGGCAGTAGAGTACACTGCCTCATCGGAGTCTGGATCCTTGGTACTGTCCTCACTGAGAGGCGAGCGACAGCTCAGGTCAGCAATTCCGGACTCCTGGTCGCTGCCGTTGGAGAAGATGGAGTCGCCTGTTTTGTTCGAATCCTGTGGCGGGGAGATCAGGTTGTGGTCTGGAGCTTTGGGTGTGTGGGGGCTGCTGGTGATGAAGCCCCCAGTGTAGTCCTGGGGAGTGTTGACCAGAGCCAGGTCGGTACTCAGAGCCCAAATTGTAGGGCTCCTATCGAAGGCCGCTGGTGCCCAGGTAACACCCCACTTCTGCTCCTGCTCCAGCTGAGAGATTTTCTGTTAATGATACAAATACAAACTTTATTTACAACCAGAAAACAGCTCTGCACTAATTAATCTGTCCACATCTTTTTTGTGCTTATTTGTCTGATGGGAAAATGTCTCATGAATGAGTGGATGGATTACTCAAAGTAAATCACTGAACATATATTTAGATTTACAGTCAAGGCCGTTAACGATGGCAGTCAGTTTTACAGATGCTGAAATCAAATTTGAAGTTGTGGTAGCCGAGAATCATTCCCGACTTATGATGCCAGGCATACAGGGACATGATACTATGATGTGATTTATAAAGCTCTGTGGCACATAACCATTCATTAAAGATAAATTAAGTACATCTAAAATATGGATATTAATTAAGGGAAATGCTTCTTTGAACAGTATGATTGGGATGGCATCTAGCAGACATGTTGATGGTTTGGATGAAGCTATTATAATTCAGAAAGCTCAACAGGACAAAAACTGTCCAGACATAAATCAGGTCCTAGTGACACTAAAGCTGCCTCATCTGACAGAGAATCAGAGACAGTAGCAGGAAGTTTGGCATGAATTTCATCCCTTATTAAAATTATTTTATCTAGAAAGAATCTCATGAAGTCATCACTACTTAGTTATAGGGATATGGTTCAACAGAGATAGGACTTTTCATTAGTCTAGCTACAGTACTGAACAGAAACCTGGGATTGTTTTTATTCTCTTCTATTAAAGATGAATAATATACAGTTCTAGCTTTACGAAGCATTCTTATATTAGCAGTCTGTCTCTCCTTTGATGTGATGAAGCAATAACAGTGTGAGACACCTTTATATGTTTTTGAAGTAACTAGCTGTTGTACCTGCTTGTGTGAGGCCAGCTGATCCTCCAGCTGCTGTGTCTCCTCCTGGATGGCCTTCAGGTAATCCACCACAGATTGACGAGGATGCATCCCATGGTCGAAGCGGTTGTACAGCCCTTTCCAAAACCTACACAAAAAACAAAAACCTGTGAACCTCCATCAAACATGATGGTGCATTATGTGAACAGAGAAACAAATACAGAACTGACTTTTTTTTAAACACACTGCATGTTTTGAACTGGTTACACCACATTGATAGTTATTAGTTTTTTATGGATGCTTGCCTTATTTTTAAAGTTGTAAATGGACTTGCTCCTCCAATTTTAATGTATTTTATAAGCAGAAAAAACAAACAAACAAGTAATACAGTAAACACAAGGGCAGTGACCAGAGGAGATTGTAATGTACAGCGGTGCGGGACTAAATTTGGCCAAATGGTGGTGTCCATCAGAGGCATGCAGTCGGAACACTCACAGCTCATATCAGGAACGGTGGCACCCACTCCAGCTTTAAAAATGCTTTGAAACATTGGTTGAAAACTAACTGGAGGTGCACTCATATGTAGATTACTGTCTGTTTTGTGATCCTTATTTTAACTTCATTTTGTTTGTATGTGTTATATAAGTGATGTTTATATTATTCTCTGCTCTTTATTTTATGTGATGCTTTCTTGTTCTTACCTGCCTTAGGACAACGGATGAAATCTAGCTGTTGTGCTAACTCCAGCATATTTACATTGATGCTTACTGCTGACATGTTGATTAAGATGCATTGTCCAAATTTAAATAAAAATTAAATAAATAATAATAAAAAATAATAAAATGTTTTGACAGGAACTGTGGTGAGAACCTACTTGAAACAGTAGGGGGAAGTAGAGGGTCTAAGGAGCCCTTGAGTCTGGCTGTGGTCTGGTCTGTACAGTGGGTTGGTGAAGTCAGCACGGTTTGTCCACAGATAACTCCACAAGGAGTGGGTCCTCTCTTGCACTCTTCACAGATGGCAGTGGGTCAAAAAACAAAAGGCAAACCAAAAAAAAAAAACAATACATTATTTTGTATTAAAGGTCTTTCATGACAAAATTTTAGACCAAGTTTATGTTATGTTGAAAAATGAAGGAGGAGCAGCTGTTTTGGTTAAACATCAAAAATAATGTTACATGCAACCTTGTGATATTGCAAAATGAGTCTCGGCTACCACATATACCTGTAGCTCAATATCTGTAAAAATGTCTGAGTTGTAGCTATTTTTGTGTCAGCTGTAGCAGGCATCTTAAATTGACTTCAAAGGTTAATCAGCTGGAGATGTACACCCAGTGATTACTTTCCAAGACTTGCATTAAAATCTGTCCAGTTGTTCATAAGATATTAGAATCTATATCTCCAGTTGCACAGCTAGACTAGTCAACCCTCTGATGATGTAAATCTGACCTCAGCTCTGTCCTCTCCCGCTGGCTGTTGCCGATGAAGTTGCCGTATTGGCAGGAGTAGATGTGGCTGTGTATGGCGATGAGGAACCTCTCGTTGTATTGGAAGGCACAGGGGAGCTGCTCCATCAGCTGCCACACACACTCCAGGAACTGATCCACGATGGGGGATGCCTCTTTGGGGTCTCCAATCAAGTGATTGCATCTGGACATGTGGAGACAGTAACCGATCAGAAACACTGAGTCCAAGTGACAGATCCATATGTTAGTAGCGTTTCAGAACAAACCTGTAAGAGAATTTGTGTCCAAATGAAACCCAGTCCTTCTCGATGAGCACCTGTGGGCAAAAAAAATAATAATAAAAACAGTTCAAACACAAAATGATACCATTCAGTGTGACAGGCTGTAATTTTAATCAAGTTAAAAAAACTGTAACATAACTTACAAATAAATAACTTTAGTTCAGGTCATCTAACTTTAAAGTGCAGCTTCTGACATACAATCCAACTCTGTAACTTAAATATTTACCATGAGTCCTTTGAGGGTCCTGTAGAAAGGATCCAGCAGCACACAGGCCACAGAACACACCTGGGCAGTCCGATCCCACCCATCCGAACAATGAACCAGGACACTCACACCTTCCTCTGCAACGGCCTACAAACACCAGACAACATCTCCAGAGTTTAGCTGGATTCATCATGAAAGTCATTGTAATTTAGGGCTTTTACCGATTTAACCTGTTCTTCTACCAGGGCAGCTTCATCCATTTTAGAAACAAAAAGACAGTGCAGAAGTTTGTTTTTGTTTTGAATGTTTCTTTTTTTAAACCATGCATGGTCGTAGTTATACTACATATATTAATTTAAATGTTTTTTGATGGTTTTCTGAATGTGTTTTAATGTGACAAGACCAAGACGGACTCACAACTCGTTAGTGATCATAGATGGCTGGCAATTGGACAACCTCAGAATATTGTATTATTGTTAAGAAGTTTGATTCTTTTTAATGATTCATGTTTAAATGAATTACTCACCTAAATTAATCAGGGGTATTTTGGTTTTTTTTTTAGTCACGTGCACACATCTTCACAGATTAATACCACTAACATCACTGACTTGAAAGGAAGGAATGATCTATAAAACTGGCTCCTGTGTTTGGCTGAATTTTCAAACTCTCTGCCTGGTTCTTGTCAGAAACATGCAAATTAAAACAAATAATGTGGATGAGTGGTTAGAAAAGTCATCTTCCAATGCAAGAGTTGGTAGTTTGATTCCCTGCTATTCAGTCACGTGTCAAAGTGTCCCTGGGCAAGACATTGAACCCCCACTGCTTCTGATGTGTCCCATCAGTGTCTGACTGATTTAAAGCACTGATTAGTCCCTATAGACTGATTTATGTAGATTAGATAAGTAGAGAGATCTAACAGAGAGCTGTGTGGATGTGTGTGTTAGGAGTGCAACAATGTGAAGAAATTTATAGTTAGTACTGATTAAATACAACACAGAGTTAGGGTTTTCTACTTTATACCTTTATAATGTTGGTTATATTTTTTACAATGTGTTAATTGACATAGAATAGATACATGTCCGAAAATAACAACACATAATTAAAGCTGGATTAACATCAGATTGAAGGATGTCTGTATGAATGCCTGTGATTCAGCTTTAGGCCAGCAGAGGCGGACTCGGGCATTGAAGACCCTGTATTTATCGGTTCACTTCCTGTTATGTCTTCAGTGTGTGTGGTTGACTCGCTCAGCTCATGGCTGAATAAACCCCTCACTCCAGAATTCTGGTGTTGTATGGCATTCATTTCGTCACAGATCAATTTATTTAACACTTGTGTTTTCATCTGACTTCAGTCGTTATTGAACACGTATATTTCTTACAAATGAATCAATAAAATCGATAAAAATTGATTTTTTTATCACTTCAGTAGAAAAAAGAACTTATTAGTTTCTTAATTTCTTCACCATCAGTGATTTTTTTAAGTAAGGAGAAAATAGAGAAAGAGGGAAAAACAAAGAGAGAAGTAATTAGAAAGATTGAAATAGAGATTAGATGTACAGTATATTAAATATACACCAAGAAAACACAGGACCACACACCCAACATCTGTCCGCTCACCTAAAAATAAATGGATAAATACATGGAGGGCTTATATAAATATACACATACACATACCCATACATATATAAAGATATTCGTACATACATGCCTACATTCATACATTTATACATATTGTAGATATACAGTATACACACAGACATACTGTATATACACACTCAGTGACCAGTCAGAACCCCCCGGATCAGAACACCTGTTTGTGAGCGGTTGTAAACATGCGTGTATTTACAAGATTTCTCCAACGGAATATTTAATAGTGACTGTGGAGGACCGAAGACCCAACCCCCAAGACACGAGGCAGACATAGGGAAGACCAGAGCCCAAGGGCCCGAGAGGGATCCTGAGTGCAGAGCGCCAAGGGGCACCCGCACGGGAAGATCCGCCCACCCACCCCCCAGATCAGACCATAGGGGAGAACTGGGAGAGTCCCCCCAAGTGACCACATGCACAGCCCCCAGGGTCAGCAGCGACAAACTCATGGGCCCCACCGGCACCCGCCACACCAGAGCAGATCCAGGAAAAGGTGCAAAGGTCCGGGCCCCCAGGGTGCACCCGCTCCAGGCCAAAGCCCGACATGGCCAGAGGCCCCGAGCCCCAGCAGGCAGTCACCAGGCCAGGCCGGCACATACCCCAGCACCCAGCCTCAGACCCCGGGAACCCCCAGCACGCCAATAAAAATTGATTATTAAAAGTGTTGGCAACGGATTTCATTATCGATTTGTTGTGTCGAGCCGTTTTCGTCACCTGCAGAGTGTTGTCAATGCTGGCTGACCTAAATAAAGTTTAGGAAGAAAAAAAAAACACTACCTGTAAAGATCCGCCCTCTCTGAGACCCTCGAGTGAAAAGTAGAGTCTTCAAACTTTAAATCAGTTTTTAAATCGTGTTGTTAAGCCAAGTAGATCAGAAGTTATGATAAAAAGTATATGCCACATTTAATTTTTTAAAAGATGGTCTGATTTGATGCGAGCCACGAGGAAGCACGTCCTGTGGGAAAAAACAAAAACAAAACAAAACAAAAAAAAACCTCAGTCCACCATTTGTTTCCTCCTCGAGCCAGAAATATAAAACACTTCAGTCTTTTTTTCTGACCGAGGCTCAAATTTATTTGTTAAGCAGCAAAAAGGTTCAGAACGAAAAAAAAATTAAATAAAAAAAGAAGTGAGCTAGCCACAGACAGGATTAACAAGAAGGAAGCAAAACGTTAAGAATTAGAGAAAAATCATACATTCTAAATGCAAATTAATTCCAATTATAATAACAAATTAATAATAGTTTTACATCTAAAAATCATATTTTATTCTTTCCTCATTCAGCAACCTAATAAATTTTTATTTTGTTGTGTTTTATAGCTATAACCAAGTTTATTAATGTATGAGAAATCCACATTTTTTCCAGTATTTAATACGGCTGGCAAAATCAATTGCGAAAATATTTGTGATGTGCTTCTTTTTTTTATTTAGAATACTAAAAAAAATAATCCTTTATTTTATAAAAAGACCCTTTTGATTCAAAAGAAAACTCTGGTTTTTAAGAAAATGGTTGCTTATCAATTAATCGTTAAGTCAATCTATAAAATAAATCAACTTCAGAAAACTTAACTTTAATCGACAACTGGTATCCCTAATTTGTACAGGAATTAAATTAATTTATATCTACTTATATTAAATGTAATTAAGTGTTTTAATGATTGGCAGATTAATCGATTATTAAAATAATCGTTTGTTGCAGCTCTAGTGTGTGAATGGGTGAATGAGGACATAGATTGTAGTGTAAAGCTCTTTGAGTATCCTAGTTGGATATAAACGGGTAATGTACAGTCCATTTACAAAACCATTTGTGCAAAATTCCACTAAACTAAGATTAAATGGTGGTGTAAAACTATTCCAAAAATTGAAACGTACCTGCGATTCAGACAGAATGGAAAAACATGCAAAATGAGACTTTTAGTTAATATCTCTAAATTTTTTAAATTGATCAAGTTTTTTTAAGACATATCAAAACACATTTTCTAATTCTGTCAGAAATAGGGAGTCACATCTTAGAGCTATGGCTTATTTTTCTGTTCAGTATGAAAAGGATAGAAGCCAGTTTTTATGTATTTATTTTTTTTAGTTGAATAAACTTATTACAATTTAAAAGTCAACATTATAAATGGTGTTCAAAGGCCAGGGGAAAAAGAGATAAGTTTAAAGAATGGATTTAAAATCAGACTGTGGCCTGCCTGATGTTCAAACATCAGACTGTCTGATTCAATAAGGAGCTGCCACAGAAAAAGCACCATCCTCTCTGAGTTTACGCTTCATCTCGGGCACACTCAGGAGCTGCTGACCAGCTGAGCTGAGGGATCGAGAGTAGGGACGGAGCAGCTCAGACAGAAAGGGCGGGGCAAGGCCATTAAATGCTTTAAAAGCAAATAAAACCATTTAGAAATGATTCCTAAACTACACAGGCTTCAGTGCAGGGTGGCAAAAAGAGCAGAAACGTGGTCAAACCTTAGTGCGCCTGTTAAAAAGACCTGTGAGTTTGACTTTTGGCCATCAAATCAATACAGCTCACCCCTGAACCATGAGGAGTCCAGCTGAGCAGTTTGATATTTCTATGTTAAAAGATTACTAATTTAGAGCTCAGACAGGCAACACAACATAATACGCCCCATATTAATACTCACTTATAAAGAATGTCAATCCAGCTTTTAATCCTTTTATTTTTCATGTTCTCATGATGCAAGCTGTTTTGTGTTTGAACATTGTGTCCAACTTATTTGTTGCTTTAGGCGACCGACGTCAAGCCTGACAGCAGACCGTACTCACATATACATAATGCACAAACACACAAATGTGAGCGAACACTGAGTGGACCGGTGACACAGACAGAAGGGATTAGAGTCCAGACTGACCTTGGCGATGAAGACGCCTGCATCCACAATAGCTTTGATGTGCCTCAGCCAGCCTGAGCTCTCCAAACCCTCCAGGAAGTCGGACATGGAGGGGGACCGCAGCTCGCACACTGAAAGCACAACACAGCTGTCTCACTAGCAGGAAACAAGGCGCATTCCTGCTCGCCGCTCTTTATTAAACATCACGCTGACCCTGCAGGACTCAAGGTATAAAGAATGTGTGCATTGCTGATTTATTTATTTTTGGTACAATTCACAGTTCCACGGCATCAGTCCATCCCTACAAATTGATTTAGGTTATCTGTACTGCTTAAACACTGAGCACAGACGAGAGCCACAGTTTCATAGGAGTTAAGAAAATACAGTATGTACTGAGTGAGCAGAAAAACTAGTCAATGAAGTGTTGTCAGAAGATAAAAGTGAACAATCGACAAAATGACGCATGGCAGCAGTAAAAACACTGATAACAAAAACAGCTGGAGTCACACATAAGTATAACTTTAAACCAAAATAATTATTTTTGCTTACCGGTAGTTTTCCTTCCTTAGTTATTATGCCACCACCGCCCCACAAAAAATTTATAAAAAATAAAAACTTCTTAAAAATCCCCTCTAGCAGGCAGAAAGTTTTTGTGTAACAGCGTTTCCTGATTTATTTCACTTTCTGAACTTATTCGTTGAATTGTGCACAGGTTATGAACAATAAACATCTTACCTGTTGCAGATAGCTCTTTGAACAACCTCAATTAGAAGAAAGAGTTCAGTTCTGAAAGGATTTATGAGCTGAAGCTCGTCTGGGCAGAGGCATGATTAAAATAGGCCACTGCTGTTCATGCAAAGGCATTTTATAAATCTTGATTACACAAACTACTGTCGGCTTTATTTACACGGAAACAAATGTTGTTTTATGGAAACAAATTTTTTTTTACTAACTACTTCATCATACTCTCTAGTAGTTCATCCATTCAGGTATCAAAACACTCAAGCTTGTTTGAAACATTAGAGCACTACCATATTTAGTGATGGTAGCTGAACCCTAAGCGTAGAACTCAGGGATTCAAATGTAAAAACAAAGATTTTTAATAAACAAGCTTCAAGGGCCGCAAAGGTACAAACACTCAAAAGATGACACAAGAGAAAAATCTCTTAACACAAAAACAAAGGGGATCAAACAGGACATTGTGGGAGAACATGAAGGGAAACTAATCAGGGAGAAAAGACAACACCTGTGAGGAGACAATGAGGAACAGAAGGGAGTGGGTGGGGCTGGAACCAGCTGAGGAGAAACAAGACTGATAACAGGGATCACAGAAAACATAACAGGTGAGAAGGAACATCTAGGAAACTAGAAGCACTCGGAGAGTGCAAACCTCCGCCAAGACCAATTTCCCCCATCCTGTAAGAGTTATTAATACGCAAAAGCAGAGATGGAAACATATTTGCCGACTAAGTTCCGATGCAGCGAACATTTAAGCAAGCAGTATGCCCGGGATTTCTTCTCGGTGGAGTCCAATGTGAAAAAAAAAGTCAAACTCGTCGCCCAACGTTAGTCATCATCAAACTGGTGTCGGATTAAGCTCCTAAGTTTTCATCAGTCACAAACGTCTGTTTTATCCCCTTGTATGAGTTTGTAATGGTTTGACTCTCTTTATAAAGTGCTTCCTGGCTCCCCACGTCTCCAAACTTTGAGGCCTGGCAGCTCTCTGTTTACAAGCGTAGTAGCGAGAAACTGTTTTGATTGGTTGTTTGGGAAATGTGGTGTGTTTGAGGAAATGGGAAAATAGGTTTCATGGTGCAGTCACGCACTTCCTGGTCACAAAACGTTCTGTAAATGCGCATATTATGGCAAAAATTATTCATCATTAAATGTGGTTTTAACATTACTTTTATAAAGTTTGAAGTCCGTGCTGTCCAATCTAGCTCACTGTTTTTTACAGAAGTCCTGTGAAAGCATCACAGCTTTGCCGATCTCAGAGTGTTAAAAGAAGAAAAATTCCTGTATCCGCATCGTGATCTGGAACATCCCCAAAATTTAAAGGTGTGTTCCTTGGCCCAGTACCCACGTGGTAAAAAATTTTTTCAATAATGTTGTCCACAGACAGAACGACAGACAGACAGACATACGCAACCGAAAACATTACCTCGCCGTTGGCAGAGGTAACAAACTGATGGAGCTTAATAACTAACGGAAAGAGACAAATCCTGACGGAACGTGATTTTTGCTGTCTGTAAGCTTTATACTTTTTTAAAATCAACAAACATCATTTACATTCTTTCTCTGAGAATGTATTGAGATTTATTTAAATCATTTAAAACTCTTTAAAATCTATAAATCTATTCCAACTTGTTTCATTTTTAACAATTAGCTGCTGTTTTGAGCTTCATGTTTTTTTAGCTTTTGTTCCAACGGTTTAAACACAAGTTAGCTTCGTCAGCAAAGTTATTCAGCACGCTCACTGGATTTTTAGACAATAGTCTAATTTTCTAGTTTAAAAGTGTGAGATAATTCCCGCCCAGATGAATGAAAACAACAACTTCCTTCTTTTTCTTAAACCCACAGGTGCTGACGCAGCATCAGTCTGTGGTCAGGTCAGCAGGTTTATTTAAACTTCAGTTGGGTGAACAGGTTTGTACTTTTAATGCTGCCAGGTCGGGGTGGGGGGTTCACTATATGTGACTGAAGTGTGCAGTTGGGTATAAAGAAGCCAGCAGACGATGATGCGCTGATTCTGAGCATTTAAAGGCTTTTGTCATATTGCTAGAGGGGACAGAGTGATTGCAACTAATAACGGAGAAGAGTTCCCTGACTTGAAATCACATCATTCTCACGGCCTCTGTTTCTCTTTGTGCGGGGGGTGGGGGGATGTTGTCCAGGGATGTCCTCTCTGGGAAACCAAATTAGCTCTGAAATAAAATCCAGATGGAATCAAAGCCTTCCTAAGTGGCGCCCCTGATCCATACTCAGAAACTCTCCAGTGGGCTCATGTATGGCCCGACTGCAGCAGAGTTCATTCTGTGTGAGTCACAGGTCCAGCAGGTTTCAAAAGATGGCTTTCAGATCAACAAACACTTATGTTCTGGTGCACTGATTAAACGGATATGCTGACCGTGTTATAGCTTTTCTGTGTTTTCTCAGATCAGTAGGCTATGGTGCATTAGGATAAAATTAATTTATCAGATGTAAATCCATGAATTTCTGTAATGGTTGAGTTTGTTGGAAGGATTTTCAAACTTAGTGCCAATAAAGAAGATTATATATTTTATTAAGGGTAAACATTCCTGCTTTCAGAGTACTGTGCAGCAGATAACTCTGTCAACCTCTCCTGTTTTTTTTTTTTGTTTTCATTGTCGTCACTACTTGATCTTTGTGTACAGATGTGGAATGCTGCGAGTGGCTATTTCATCTCATTTTGTTCCTTTTTTACTATAAAAATCATCTGAGTCAGCATTTTATTGCAAACAAGTTTTAAACTGAAATAGGCTGTTCATCAGCTGATTAAAAAAACAAACCCTAAAACAGAAATGAAACTTGAAAAAAGGACTCAGTAATGAGTAGCCGAGCCATCCTAATTAATCATCTCAAAAACTTTGTTCCAGCATGATGCTAGTGTTTCCAGAAGGCTGCTCCAAGTGATGAAGATGGCTTCATGGAAAACGTCCACTGCCTGGAACAGGTGTCCCCTTTTGTAAACTTCCCTCGCCATTCAACCCCAAATATTTTCAGTTGGATTTAGATGAACATTTAGAGGAACATGCAGGATGGTCCAACAGAGTGATGTTATTTCTCTGGAAGAAGTCCGTTGTCAGGCAGCATTGTGAACTGCAGCATTGTCCTGTTGAAAAACCAGTCATACCACACAGACGAAGGTCTTCAGTCATGAGGGAGACCCCCTGCAACATCTCCACACAGCCAGCTGCCATTTGACGCCTCTGCACAACATGAAGCTCCATTGTTCCATTGAAGGAAAAAGATCCCCAGATCTTGATGGCCCCCTCCACTGTGCCATGTAGAAAACACCTCAGGTGGGATCTCCTTGTCTTGATGGTGACGTTGGAAACCATCAAGACCCTCGGGTAGAATTTTTTCTCATCAGAGAATAAAACTTTCTTCCACCTTTCAATGTCCCATGTTTGGTGCTGTCAAGCAAACTTCAAATGAGCAATTTTTGTCTTGCTGAAAGAGAAAAGACCTTTGAAGATGTTTTCTGTTCTTAAAACCTCTCTTGCAGATGTCGTCTGGTGTTTATGGGTCTGCAGTGTGCACCAGTGATGAGCTTAATTTGGGCCAAGTATCGTCTTATGTCTTGATGGACAGCCAATTGAATCCTCCAGCTCAGAGCCGGTGAAATATTTTTGGGTCTACCACTTGACTTTTTTGTTCCATAACCCTCAGGATCATTTAAAAAATGCAAAATGACTGTCTTACTGCGTCCAACTTCAGCAGCGATGGCACGTTGAGAGAGGCCTTGCTTCTGCAGCTCAACGCACTGGCCACAGTTAAATTAAGAGAGCTTTTTGCCTTTGCTAACAGGAGGTCATGACACTGAATGCACATTATTGCAAGGATTTGGGCTTTTAAATGCTGTGGTCTTCAACTTTTGACTTTTTTGTCTCACTCCCATTTTTCTATTTGAATTTCAAAGATCCAACAGTGCAAAATGTGAATTCTTGCCATTTTTCTATTGGTTTTAAAAAATGTTGGTCAGAATCAACCTATTGACTCATGAGTATTTTACCAACCAACACACACACACACACACACACACACACACACACAC
>NW_013952810.1:372529-375347 GCF_001266775.1 Austrofundulus limnaeus
CACACACACACACACACACACACACACACACACACACACACACACACACACACACACACACACGTAAATTACATTGTTACCTGCTGTTTATGGCAGCAGGTGATGATAATTAGTCACACTTTGAGAAGGATAAAATAATTTACCTTCCAACATTTTCTGCTGGCTGTTTCTCATTACATGAATGTTCTCGATGCTCATAAACTGGAATTTGATGTTGGAGTAGTTGTCTTCGTTCTCATAGCCTTTTCCTGCAGCTCGGTTTGCAATGGCGTTCAGCTAGAACGACACGACACCAAGCTGATATTGAGGTTTCAGACATTGTTTTACAGATATTTCTAATGCAGGCAGAGCTGGGACATTTCGAAACCTATAACTGTGAGGACATGCAGCTGGTGAAACGCAGTGTGGAAAACAAGTGCCACCTGAACATACAGCACAGAACTGTAAGACCTGGATTGAGTTCCAGGCTCACCTTAGGCCTGGTGTCCACCACATACATGAAGTCGCTGCGGGGATTGGACCTTAAGATGGCCTCCAGCATCTGCTCGTCCTCCAGGCAGCGAGCACTGAAACCTGACAGCGGCTGGCTGCTGCGGCAGATGGCAGCCTGGGAGGAGGAAGGAGCACTCATACAGGATGATTGATCAACACATGAGTTAATTTTTTTACTGGATAATTAGAGCACAGATGAAAACCAAGGAAAAGGACCATAGAGATGGTGTCTTTTGGCCTTCAAACAACCCCTCAACTCTGGGAAGTGGGATTTTTTTTTTAATCTTGGATAGAAACTGCCAAAAGCACAACACAATACAGCATCTGAAAGTGAGTAATCCTTAATGCATAACCTTAATTAAACAATAGTTCAGATCCATTAAAACATGTTTTTGAAAAGGTTAGTTACAACTAATATCTTGTCTGCTACAGACACTTCTTTACAGAACCTCTTATTGGAGAAAAAAATTTAATTTTGAAAGAACTGGGGCCTCATGCATAAAGGAGTGCACAGCTTTCTCACTATAAGTTGACGTACGGACAAATTTAGAAAAGTGCTCTGCACAAAAAAATTCAGATGTATAAAATTGTGGGCACACATGTTCCTGCGCACCTTATGGTTATGGTTATGTGAGTGGGGATGGATATAAAATCCATATGAGCTGAGGCCTCCTAAGTGGGCCCATTGCTCTCCCCAAAAAKAYACTGGTCTTCATTCAAACCTTCTCGTCCCTCGGATGAAGGACACAAGATTAGAAACACTCAGTGTTCTGAGCTTCTCAAGATCCATTAAGGGGTCCCCAAGAATTCTTTCCTTTGACCACTCAGAGCCAGGCAGTGGCCTAAGTAGTGCAAAGAGGTCTCTAATTCAATGCCACAGGCATCACACAGACCATTGTCATGAAGTCCCATCACCATTTTGTGGCAGTTGAGCAGATTGTCCCCAGTTAGGACTCCAACCAGTGTAGAGTTTTCCTTGAGATGAGAGCTTTCCCAAACCTTAGATTTGGGCCGTTAATCGGTTCCCGTGCCTGTCTACACTCCGTCAGCTCCCTCCAGTGGATTGAGTGTTGACGTCTAATCCAGGCCTGTAGAGCAGTCCTACAGACTGTTGTTGAGGTACCTACAACAGGCTCTGATTTGAAGTGAGCCTGACTGCCAGCTTTTGCGAGGTAATCAGCTATCTCATTACCATAAATGACAGTATGTCCTGGTACCATTTAACAGTAACACTTATCTCTCCCCAGTTGGTTGACTGCTTCGGCACACTCCCAAGCCAGTAATGACGTAAAGTGTGGCCCTCGGAGAGCTTTAATAGCAGCTTGGCTATCTGTTAGGATTAATATTTCCTTCTGTGTAAACTGAAGGTCTTTGAGAGATGCCACACACTGGTGGATTGCATATTCAGTATCTCAGCTTGAGATTCAGTTGCAAAACAACCTAGTGGGTATTTATGCTCTCTCTTACTATGGTTGTGCAAAATCAGCACCCCTGCACCTACTGACCCCTTCAGAAGGGATCCATCTGTAAAACAGAAATGATTGGAAAACGTCCGTCATAGAGAGGTTACTCCAGGCAGACCTGTCTTCTATCTCTGTCTTAAAACTTTGCTCAAAATTGTATTTTTGACCATTCTGTCTCCAGGTCCTGCAGTTACTGGAACAGCAGCAAGTGCAAAGTCCCAGATTCTAGTGTGCTGTGAGTCAGATAGGTTTTTCCACCTACCAGACTGGCGTAGCCTTACTGCACTGGATGCTGCCTCCACTAAGATATGTAAATCTAGTGAAGCCTGGTCCAGTAGGACTTCCATGGCTGCCGTGGGTGTTGTTCTAATGGAACCTGTGATGCTCAGGCAGGCCATTCGTTGCACATGGGTGAGCATCACTCTTACTCTTGCCACCCCAACTTGGACTCGAACCCACCACACTAAAGCAGTGTAGCATAGCACGGGGAGGACTATGGCTGTGTAGATCCATCTCCATAGATAGACATACAATAATTTAACTGACTCTGACAGGGAGAGTTCTACACCCTCCAACTATGGAGGTGAGTAACCCTTCCTTGACTTCTTAAGGGCTCGACACACGGGCAGCGACAAACTACAGCGATTGATGGTTGTCATCGCAGCCAGGGTGAAACCCGACACAAGGGACGCGATAGCGATCGCAGCGTTGCGAATCACGCTCTCAGGTTGCTTGTCTTCACAAAATTTGATTGGTTCTTGACTCGGACAGCGGGTGTGCATTACCCGGGTGTAACTCAACAAATCTTGCGATGCTAATGATATTGAAAAACAAACACACATGAAGAAACAATTTTATGAGGA
>NW_013952810.1:377876-385163 GCF_001266775.1 Austrofundulus limnaeus
AGCCTGGGTCGGATTAGAAAAAATCGGATTTGTCTCGTTCAGACTGTCATCTGTCATATAAAAAATCAGATATGAGTCAGATGGGTCAAAAAAATCGGATTTGGGTCGGATTTGCCTGCAGTGTGAACCAGAGTTTGCACTACCTTTTTATTGTCAAACATAATATTTACCCATCAATTTTTGCATGATAATTGCATTTCATTTTCATTCTGTTTAATATTCAACAAGTTGAACAGATAATCCACCCTAAACCCGCTACTTGGTATCGGTATCGGTGAGTACCCAAACTGAAGTACTCGTACTTGTACTCAGTCTTGAAAAAACTGGTATCGGGACACCCCTATATGTTGGTTTGCCAGGTTTGGGCAGAAAGACAACCTATGCTGTCCTCCACCCAACTGGTACATAGCCATTTGCTAAACAAGCAACATATATTATAGTAATTGTGTCCAGAAGCAATTCCAGTCCTCTTTGGAGAAGAGCTGGAAAAATACCATCTGGACCACAAGCTTTGAATGGGTCAAACATATTAATTGCCTATTTTACTTTGCCTGTTGTAATAATACTTGCAGCACTGTTCCAGTTGTCCTCTGTTGGATTTGAGTTAGCAACTCTGACAGGTTTAATAAAATTGGCCAATCAAAGGAATAAAAAAGATCTAAACTTTCCATGCTGTGGACAAACTCTCAAAGACACCAATATGGCTCTTAAACTGATATTCTGTAGGAAGCATAAAAGAAATTTAAAATAAGTGAACATCAACTTACGTGATTTTTTTTACAGTAGTATGACAGGGCAGGAAATCTGCCTCTGCTTCTGAACTTGGAGCTGCCCACGATGACTGGAGGAGTAGCAGACTCGGGTACAAACAGGTCGGAGGGGTAAGAGTTGCTCACCTATTAAAAAGAACAGGACTCTTAGAGCTCACATGCTAGAATAAAACCACTCAACCGAAGTCAAACTGCTGACCTTGTAGTTTTGGTTGATGGGAGACAGTTTCCACTGAGCGTTGGGAAGCCCCATCCTGCTGTAATCAGCCTTGAAGTCGAAGAAGGCCCATTCCTGTCGTCTGACGTCTTCTTCAGCGTTCGGCTGATAGGAGAAGCAGTACAGCTCCTCATAACGCTCTGCATGGAACATCATCATCATCATCATCATCAGTGCAACGCCTTCACTTTAAATCAGTAAGAGCACCAGGTAGTTCAAAATGTGAAGAAATAAAGTCTGAACTCAACTTTATTTTGAGATTTGAGATATTTTAAGCCTACACTCCTTTAATCTTAAGAGTTTTACATATCAGGATACTAAAGATCAAATCTTCACCAGGTTCTGGAATGATTCAAATCTTACATTAAGTTTACAAAATTACAGAACAAATTCCACCATGTGATTCATTCTTAAACAAAAGCAAAACATAAAGCTTGTGTGCAAACCACTGTGCACCTTGCTGCATCCATTGACTTTAAAATGAAAAGCACCAGACAGGAACTTCATGTCAGACTCTACAGGCCTAGGCAGCAGATTGGTCGAAGGTCATGACAGGAAAAGTAGAAGACGACTTGAACAAGTATGTATCATTTAGAATGGTTGCCAAGGAAATATTATTTTTCTCTAAAAACATTATTACACTTAACAAAAATATAAACGCCCCATGTCAAATACAAGAGTTTTATGAATATTTGTGTTACACAACATATAGAGAAACTCAAAACATATTTTCAGTAACTACTGACTTTCATATCTGCATTGATAACATCGTGGTATGGCCATCTGTAGCAGATGGAAAGTCCTTTGAACATGATAGGGGTCAGGTTGAGGAATTTGATTTTTCAGTATCTTGTGTGTCCGCCAGCTGTGTCTCTCAGAGCAACACATCTTCTTCACATGGAGTTGATCAGATTGTCTATGGTGGCCTGTGGAATGTTTTTCCATTCCTCCTGGAGTGCCACATGAAGCTGACCCATATTGACTGGAACTGGAACACGGTCCAGGACACGCCTATCCAGAACATCCCAAAGATGCTCTATTGGGGATATGTCTGGTGAATATGAAGGCCAATCCAGAACTTCAAAGTCTTCTGTTTGAAGGAATTCCTTGCAGCTACTGCTCTGGTAGACATCCCTGCATCCAACATGCCAATGGCATGCTCCCGCATAACTTTCGACATCATTATGACGTGACAAAATCGACATTTTGGGGTGGCCTTTTATCGACTCCAGTCTAAGGATTGTCCAGCTGTTGATTATTTTGTCTGATCACCCACTGGACATGCCCCACCCATGCAGTGAGTAAAAAAACAACTCACTGAGTAATGCTCACTGACAGCAAGTTTTTTTTAAATTATACACAAATCAAGAGAAATATGACCTTTATACAATAAAATGTCAGCAAATGCTCATTTACTGTTGTCAACTCACCATGGCAACAATATTTGACATGGGGCATTTATATTTTTGTTAAGTGTACATGGTCAAAGTATAGATGTTTACCCATAATGCTCAGGCACCATAATTGGAGAAAACCAAACACAGCATATCAGCACAAACACCTCATCCCAGTGTTCTGGAACAGTGGTGGAGGGGTAGAGGTTTCAAGGGCGGAGCCAGAGGGGTGGGCCTAAATGGTAAATGGCTTGAACTTATATAGCGCCTTATCAAGTCCACTTGGACCCCAAGGTGCTTTACACTGCAGACGTTCACCCATGCACACACACACTGATGGCAGTAAGCTACATTGTAGCCACAGATGCCCTGGGGCACAGTGACAGAGGTGAGGCTGCCATGCACCGGCACCACCGGATAGGGTTGGGCATAATCGTACCGTGTGCAATTAATCGTCAGAAAAACATTAATCGATTATTTTCTGGCACTTGACGATTAATACAATTAATGCCACCAGGCAGAGTCCACTCGGTGCTCCTCTCCGCTTCAATTATAACAAACATTAAAATAAAAGTTCAGTAGTTTATTTATCTATCAATATAATTTGAAATTTGATCTTAAAGCCTGAGGTCTGTAATTTTGACACAGTTTGGAACAGATTTTCAAGAAGAGCAAATCTTTCCCACTAAATTGGTCATGTGACTAGGATGTAAGAGTGTCCAGGGACTCCAGGGAAATAATCGTCAAATTAATCGTTATCGGCTAAATACTACAATTAATCATGATTAATTTTTTGCCAATATTGCCCAACCCTACCACCGGACCCTCTGACCACTATCAGCAGGCAAGGCAGGTGAAGTGTCTTGCCCGAGGACACATAGACTGAAACAGCTGGACGGGGGATTGAACCGGCAACCTTCCGGTTCCAGGACAACTCCCCTAACCACTCCACCACAGCCACTCTAAATGACTGACATGTGGGTGGGAATCTTGGATTTTGTATTTGCATATAAATTTTATTGAAGATTGTTCTAATAATATTGTACTATATACATTTTCAGCTGTGTATGCTTAAAAATGGCTTAATTATAGTCTTTTGTAAAATTAGCATTACTGGTTATCTAAACTTGGGACTAGCAATCAGCATGTGATTATACTTGGGTACTCAACAGCACAGCTGGCTGTGGTGGCCATCTTAAATGTTTGATTAGCATTTAGAACTTGAATGATTTTTTTACCTTTGTCTTAGGGATGCAAGTTATCGATTAATGAGTTAATATGAAGTCGAATGATCTTATCGATCAACTAACGATTAATTGATAAGCGGCCATTTTCCTAAAAACCTGACATTTGTCTTCAATCAAGGGTCTTTCTGTGACATGAAGGGCTAAACAGAAAATTGTGGATTTCTCACACATGACTAAACTTGGACATTTTTACAAAATATAACAAAAGAGGAATCCATTAGGTTGCTAACTGAAAAAAAGGAAAGAAAAAAAAGTAAAACATTTAATCCACCCTGAACAGAGAAATGTAAACCAACATTTAAACACAGGGTAACATTTAAATCTAAAGATTTACTCAAAAAACAAATTATGAACATGACCTGAGACGGGTGAACAATAGAAATGAGTACTGGAACTGTGTTTGTTTACATTCCCTGTGGTTCATGCTGCTGCATGATCTAACTGTTCATTTGATTTGTTCACTGGCCGGGTTATGCCACACAGACGAGATAAACTTCACGTTAATTATATGTTGTGACTAACTTTTTTTGTTTTATTATTTCACACGGAAAAGAAGCTAACGTTAGCTAAAGTTAGCTTACTGTGCTCGCTGTTGTCTTGCTCTCGTCTTTAGCGTCATACCGCTGGATAGTCCGGTACAGCCTTTGGTACTTTTCCATCGAGTTTGGTGTAGTCCATTATTATTGTTGTATCGCAAATAAAACTAAACAAGATTTGCATGTTTAATTATGGAGGCGGCCGGCTCTCTGCTCAGCTCAACAGGGTCGAGATTAGAGTAAGGCCAGGCTGAGAGAGCAGCAGCACCATCTACTGGATGAAGGCAAAACTACACTGAAATAAGGTTCCAGGCCAGGCCAACCAGTCGATCACGATCGACCAATCGATCTTTAGCTGGTTAGCAGTAGCTCACAGAGCAATGGATCACGGAGCTTGTAGAACGCAGCACTGTTTAACATTGCAGCCTTGAACGTGCTCTTGTAGAACGCAACATTTGTTTGTTTAACATTGCAGCCTTCAACGCACTCTTCGCAACGTTTGTTTAACATTGCATTCTTGAACGCGCTCCCCCTCATCCTCCCCATCTTGTAAATGACCAGTCTCGCGAGTTTTAGGTGCTGTGAAACAGCCCTCCGAACATGATCTTGAGGCAGGAAAAAAATGAACGAAAGACAGCTAACAAGCAAATAAAAACTTATTATTTTCACCTGGAGTGGGAAGAGGACTATTATATAATTCGAGCGCTACCTTGGCTTATCCAAAACGGATAATGTGGAACAGCATTTCTTTCAAAACAATGCACAGACACTACGAGGTGGATTTCCCCTCCTAAACCGAGCTCAGAGGAGCTGAAAACAGGCTTTGCAGCACAACATCGATTTTCACTCGCTCCAACACCAAAGCAAAGGTAATGGCTCAACACAAAAAAACGTCTTTCAGCGATGACGAAATTATGAAAGAAGCGTTTGATGCTGCAGACGTGCTTTTCCGTGATTTTAAAAATAAAAGTGAGATTGTGGCTGCTATAAAGACGTGCAGTTGTCCACCTGGATGGATGACATTGTGTCCAAATTCGTGTCCGTGTTTCAGCTGGACTGCTGTTGAAAATGAGGTTTTGACACTGTAAAAATGACATTGGGATTAAATCCAGAACAACAAGTCGCATGGATGGAGAGTTCTGCAGTCTGCTGTCAGAGGAAACGTATCCCACCATCAGAAGAGGCAATTTGAACTTGAGTCTGCTTTCTCTCACATGAAAATCATCAAGTCCAAGAACAGATCCACTGATGATCATCTGGAGACCTGCCTGCGCCTCTCATCCACCTCATCCACCTCATTCTGCCCACCTATGAGACCCTGGCCTCCTCTCAGTGTCAGAAGTCCCACTAAGGTAGACATACATTTTTTTACATTATTTATTTATACATTATTTTTATATAGCTTGCATAAAAAGTTGTCTCCTCTAGACTTGTCACAATGTGTCAGTATGTTGTTTTTTTATTACACTTTAGACCAGACTAGTGTGTTATACACTGACTGGCACCTTTATGATATTTATTTATTTTATGTATTTTGCAGTTTGGGTGTGCCCTTGTTTTCTCTACCTAACGTGGCTGTGTGTGTGTCTTGTCTTATAGGTGGTGAACAGGTGGAACTCTTTGAATGGTCTGGAGCCGGCAGTCTGGACCAGTGAGGGACTGAGCTCTTCAACACCCGCAGATGACAAGCACGCTGCACAGAGATTGAGGTTTGAAATAGTTCTTGGAAATTTGTGAATCTGCACCATCATAAGTCAATTTTGTAATAGTATAAACGAGAGGGTTTTATATTGTGTGCTTTGACTTTGAAAAAAGTTCGAGCATCACTCTTCTGTTTCTCTGTCAGGAGTTAAGTAAGGATTTTATCTTTTCTTTTTTTAGTAGGTAAATATATGGTTAAGTAGATAGCTTTGTTTGACAATACTTTAAATTAAATAAAACTAGCAACACATTACGTTAAGTGAGGAGTAGGGAGACGAAAAATTATGTTTTTTGATACTGAGACTGGACGAGTAGATCTCAGCAAACTGTCGACTTCAAAAGTAGCCCTTGGTTCAAAATAGGTTGGGCATCCCTGGTTTAAATGGATGTTTTCAATTAATCGAATAAAAGAAATTTTAAACTAATAAACCATTATTCAACAATTAATCATAAGTCGATTAACTGTTTGCCTCCCTACTTTGTATGGTTTAAACGGATGTTTTCAATTAATCGAATAAAAGAAATTTTAAACTAATAAACCATTATTCAACAATTAATCGTAAGTCGATTAACCGTTTGCCTCCCTACTTTGTATGTCTAAAAATGGCTGAATAATAAGCTTGACTAGCATTAAGCATGTTTTTGGCTCATTCTTAGCTACACAGAATTTCAGCTCAATATTAAATCAACTGAATTAAAACCATTTGCAATTAACAGTGGTAGCCATGTTGGATTTTCAAATCCAGAGTTCTTTTCTTTGTTTGTATGTGCTCCCCACCCCCTAAAAACACCCTGGCCACCAGTAAAAACCTTGCTCCGCCCCTGGATGCTTTGAGCTGGTTTTGTACCAACACGACCTTGCAGAGTCAACCACAAACTCCTCCAAAGTATTCTAGAGGCATGATGGAACAGAACAATGTTCCCTAATGCAGCAGGGGGAAAAAAGTTTGGAGATTCAGTGTGCTGCAGTGGTCCAGTCAAAGTACAAACAACCTATCTGAAACGCTGTGGTGAATGTCACCTGTTAATAACATAAACAGGGAAGAACCCACTGGTTCCAGCAGACGTTTAAGCACCTTACTTAAATCAGGTCCTGCTGGCTTCAACTCCAAACTTGAGGTTAGATTTGAATAATTTAGAACATTATATAGACCAGATCCCTTTTTATCATCACACCTGGCTGGGAGAGACGCTGCAGAGACAGGTAGACATCGTGGCAGTCTGGATCTCTGGGAATGCTGAAGTGAAGAACCTGGAAGTTCTTACAGCGAACGATCAGAGGACAGCCTGACTCAGTGGAGGCCTGTTTCTCCACACTGCACACCAAACTGTGAAGCACCTGATGGAGACATGCATCAGCACACACGTGAACATACACACACACACACACACACACACACACACACACACACACACACACAC
>NW_013952810.1:385628-387334 GCF_001266775.1 Austrofundulus limnaeus
CACACACACACACACACACACACACACACACACACACACACACACACACACACACACACACACACACACACTCTCGTAAAGTGGACTGAGCTGCTCTGTACCCAGGTTTCGTTGCGCCCCCCAACCTCGCTCTCCACAAAGATGCTGTGGGTGGCTGTCAGGTACAGGACCCCCACCCTGCTCCTCCTCCTGGGAGACACCTTATCCAGCAGCTTGACGTTCTCCACCTGCAGGGACAGGAGGAAGAAGGCCGTTCAGCCCCCAGCTGGACAGAGAGGTGCAGACAGCTGAGAACTCAGCGGGACATGTCGACGTGGCCGCCGCGGCCTCTGAACTCTGTCGGTTCACCTTAAAGGCTCGTATTTTTCAGCTGCTTGAGGGCTTTAGCTAATCACTGCAGACGATTACCTTTGGTAGTCGGATGTGCTCCATCAGCAGCTGCGCTTCCTGCCACAGCGGCGTGGCGCAGTGTGCTTAGCGGCAGAACAGCAGCACATGTGCAGTCTTTGGGCTCAGTGCATGCTGCGGGCTCACAGCGAACACCTTAACGCTGCTCGACATTAGCTCAGGTAAAGACCAGCCATCATTTGTCCGGAGCTGCCTTCAACTGAGCTCCGCGGGGTCCTAAAGCCCGTCATATGCACCTGTATGTTTTCAGCTTAAAGGGATAGTTCAGCCATTCTGAAGGGCAGGAGAGGCTCCTAAGCAGGAATATTAGTGACGCAGATATTTATTTTATGAATCGATAATTATACAAATGTTGCAATTTTTGGTACAATTTCTGTTTAAAAAGTTGTTTGCTTTGCTTAAAGGTTTTAGGTTTATCTGTAACTGATTCATTTTTGGACACAATAGCCTATATGCCACGGACATCCGGCCCAGCACTGGATGCCACTCCTAACAYTTCCGGTTCACGGTCAACACAGTGTTAGCGAAAGATTTTTTTTCACCCGACAACGACTCTTAATGTTCTCCACAGTACAGAATTAGCATATTACATGTACCAACATTAACACAGGAGACATACAAGTTCAGCCAAGTGGGAAAAAAATCACTCCAAAGTGGATTAAAGACAAAAACAAAGGAAAGACGTTCATGTTTATGGTTCCAGAATTTAGCCTTTTTCACTATTCCTTGGCTGCTTGTTCTGTGAATTTTTCACGTGGAGCTGTGACACATATTGTTGGAAAGAGAAGAGTCTGGGCTTTAAATTGATGGCTACTTATTTGGTTTGGATCGTTTTCCCCGACGTTAGTGAACTGAAAACTTAATGATTATCAGGCGGAGGTTCTGCTGCACTCGGGAGGAGGGGCGGTGGCGCTCGTCACTTGGCTTTAGTCTACGCTGTAATATACACTCTAACAAGTTTTACTTTAGTCTACGCTGTAATATACACTCTAACAAGTTTTTACTTTTGCATAAAACTCATGACAAAGTCGCATAAAAACATTTCATACTCTGTATAACACAAACGCGTGCGCACACACACCTACCTTTGTACCGGCTGCTGTGTTAGCTTCCTGCTAGCTGCCGTGTGGAAGTGGTCTTTCTTCTCTTGTCTTGGCAGTAAAAGGGTGTTCAAGTCTGATGGAATGACTTTGAACCGACATGGATCAGAGCTGTTAGCTTCAAAYWYGAAGTATWTCCTGAACCAAGTTCCGGCTGGAACCAAACAACAGGAGAGKGATCAGCTGACGTCTGAGGCT
>NW_013952810.1:388568-401893 GCF_001266775.1 Austrofundulus limnaeus
GACTGAAATGATCAGAAAGTATAAAATACAAAACTGAATCTAATATTCAATTCATCAGTTACAAAATTTCTTCAAGGGGATAAATGTACATTTCCCTTTTGTAACCTCCATCTTCTCATTTCTGATGCTGACTCTTGAATATCCTCAGGTTAGAAATGCCGATTACAAACGCCAGCATGAGCTTTTAAAGATAAGTTTTGCCTGTAATGCTATGATCCACAGCTGTCACCTCCTCATCAAGAGGAAAATGGATAAAAACTAACTACTCGATCGTATCTGCTGCTTAGTGGACACAAGGGTACACAATAGAACTTACGTTTTATACCAGTAGCTCACAGATGCTTCAACTTTTGTGACTTTTTCATGGACTAGTACTAGGAGCTAACGGAAAAAACATAGGCAGTAAGCAGGGAGTGGAAGGGAGGAACGTGGCAAACATTTTACCGGAAATACGTCATTAATGACCGTGGCATATAGGCTATTGAATTAGGGATGTCCCGATCAGATACTCCGTATCGGTATCAGTGGCAGATATGGCCATATTTTGAAAATCGGGTAGAATCGGACGGATTTAGTCATGTGATCGGGCCGATCCAGTTTTCGCGACAGTTTTCAGCATCATCATGCTTTACAACTGCCATTAAGATATCAAGACGCACACAAGTATGCAACCATGTCCACAGTGTGGGAACACTTTTCAATGGAAAACAATGATGCTGAAACTGCATCTTGTAAAGTCTGCAAACTGGATGTTTCTCGTAGTGGGAATAGCAGGGCTCGCTTTAATACTGCCAACCTTGTCACTTGGAAAGAAATAAAGCTATCGGATTGGTATCGGAAAGACTAACCTTTTTTTTTTTTTTTTTTGATGGCCTCCCTTCTCCCCCTTTAGCCATCCTCTCCACACCATTATTATGTTTTTTTTTTTTTTATTGGAGATAAAGAAGAAAAAAGAAAAAAGTGAAATGCATTGAGAAAGAGTGAAAAAGAGATTAGAAGATATGTAAATTATATGCTGAGAAAACACAAGACAGCACACCGGACTTCTCGGCTCCACACCTACAAAACAAAGATAGAAAAACCACAGCAACAAAAATGCATAACTATGTAATTATAATGACTTAAGCCTTGCTGAAAACCATACCCATTTACATATACAAATATATACACAACCATACCCCTACCTACATATCCAAACACTTTCATATACATACTTACATACAAATACATACATACACACAAAGACTAACCATTAAAAAAATTGGATTGTATCGGGAGCCAAAAAAATCTGGATCGGGATATCCCTAAATTAAATTGAAGATAACCACCACAGCTCACTGATTTTAGAAAACACAATAATAATAATGAACTCAACCAAGTACAGAAGCTGTGAGCAGCCAGTTTTATGGGATAAGATAACTGTCAGAGTTATTGTATGTGTAAGAGTCTAAATTTATATATGTAAGTCTAGAAACGTACATAAATTTGTTACAACTTTGCCACATTACAAGCACAAATCAAATTTACAAGTACAAATCAAATTTACAAGTACAATTCTTACGTGAGAATACAAGTTTTTAAGTTATAAATACAAGTTAAAAAGTTACAACTTTGCCATATTACAAGTACGAATCAAATTTACAAGTACGGACTTCCGGTTATGTCGTCTTGCTGAGCGGTTGCTGGGATCTGAGTTCTGACCAACACATCCTTTTTTTGGATATTTACACCACTGCTAAGTTTTTTTTTTTTTGTACGAATATAAGTTAAAGACTCAATTCAATACTCCAAGATGCCGAGTAAAAACAAGATAAAAGTGAAAATAACCACCAAAGATGACGCTAGCAGCAAAGTAGAAACAGAGAGCACATGGAGGGGGCTAGCGCTAGCTCCCAGATTTCTGAAACTAACCTCATGGAAGCAATCCAAGCCTTAAAATCTAATTTCTCCACGCAGATACGTGAGATTATAACTTCGAACCAAGAAATTAAAGACACAACTGGAGGGTTCCTTGAGAGGCTTACCTTGGCAGAAACCCGCATTGGTGGATGGCGTGGCCTCGTTAACAAACAAAGAAGCGTCCTTAAAGAAGAAAATCCAAGAGCTCACTTTGAAGGTGGATGAGCTCGAAAATGACTACCGGAAACCCAATCTACGACTTGTGGGATTATCCGAGAAAACAGAACAAGGGGACATCACAACTTTTCTCCAGAACTGGTTGATGGAGGTTCTGGGGTGGGACGCATTTCCATCTCCCCCCATTATCGAACGGGCTCACAGGCTGCAGGGGCAGAGCACTCCAGGTACCTCGCCACGTGTGATCATCATAAAATTCCTAAACTATCAAGACAAGATGAGAGTGATGACAGCAGCCCGTCTGAAAGGAAAGGTGATGCACAATGGCCACCATGTGATGTTCTTCCCTGACCTGTCTGCGGAGGTGGTAAAACAGCGGAAAGAATCCGACCGAGTGAAACAACAACTCCGTAAGCTGAATATAAACTTTGGACTTATATTCCCAGCAAAGATGAGGATCTTCCACGATGGGAATCGTTTCCTCTTCCACACTCCGATGGAGGTGGAGGAATTTATACGGAAAATAGGACAACAAACTGACGGGTAATCACACTAACACGCTAAATGACGTCAGCAAGGTTCGAAAAGGATAAACATTACATTTGTCACAGAATAGAGGGGAAGGGGAGTAGGAGATTTCCACTGGTGGGGAATCTCAATAAGGTTTTCTATGTTTGTAAATGTTTTAGTGTTCTCAAGGTGCAATGTTCTGTAAGCTGCAAAAAGCAAGTTCCTACAGCTGAGACAAAAACTGAAAGAACTGATATATGGACATTAAGCAAATGAGTACTGAGTCCATCATTGATGTGATCTCCTGGAATGTAAGAGGTCTTAGAAAATTGATCAAACTCAAGAAAGTAATGAATAGACTTAAACAATACCAGCCAAAAGTGGTTTTTGTTCAAGAAACACATCTACTTACAAACAAAATTACAAGACTAAGAAAAAGATGGCCAGGTCAAGTATTTTCAAGCTCATTTTCTCCACATGCTGGGGGTGGCAATTTTGATTCATAAATATCTGCCTATCTGTATAAAAAAGTTATTACTGGCCCTGCTGGGAGATTTATAATACTCCATACCTCACTGATGAACCAAAACTTTATTTTGGTTAACCTGTACGGTCCTAATATAGAGACGACCCCGAATTTTACAATAATGTCTTTCTTTCCATTGCAGCGCTTCATGGCGATGTTATCTTTGGTGGAGACTTTAACTGTACTTAAGATCCTAATCTTGACCAATCATCAGGATCAGATTTATCCCACTCTAAAAGTAGACGGGTTATACAACATTTTATGTCTGAACTAAATTTAAAAGATATTTGGAGAATTCAGTTCTTGTCACTCAACTACCTATAATAGCTATAGCCGTATAGATTACTTCCTAATCTCAAATTCTTTGGTTGCCAGAAATAAAGGTTGTACCTACAAAAGCATATTAATCTCCGAACACTCACTACGCTTGCTTAAATTTTCACCCCTAATTGCGTTTAGATGTAATCCTATGTGGCGACTAAATACCCATTGGCTGCAAATATCCAACTTTCTGAAATATATTGAGGAAAATATTGATGACTACTTCAGCCTTAATAAATCTGAGACAACAGCATCTATTAGATGGGAAGCCTTCAAGGCTTTTATACGGGGTCAAATGATAAGTTACACAAGAAATAAGACTAATAGAAGCTTCATGGAGATGGTAAAACTTGAAGAACAAATTAAAGAGATTGAACTTGAGATAAATTTAAAGGACTCTAAAGAAAGCAACAAAAACTGCTAATATTAAGGGCAAAATATAACAAGTTATCTACTAACAAAGCTTCATCAGAGATATCCAAGCTGAAACAATCCTATTACGATCAAGGAGAAAGGGCAGGAAAGCTTCTAGCCTGGCGCATTAAAGCTATGCAGAATGAAAGGGCAATAAATGAAATTACAACTGAAAATGAAAATACCTCTGATCCTCAAAATATTAATGATCTTTTTAAAGATTACTACTCAAAATTATATACATCTAAAGGACACGTATCACAAATATCACTTGATTCATTTTTTAATTCTATGAATATCCCCACACTTAGTGAAACGGCTAAATCAGAGCTGGATATCCCGATATCTATGGATGAGCTTTCAAAAGCAATAGATAAATTAAAATCAGGAAAAACACCCGGTCTGGATGGGATTCCTTTGGACCTATGTAAAATATTTAAAAACAAACTACTACAGCCCCTCCATAATATACTTGTGGAAAGCTATACCCTTAAAGAATTACCTTCTCTACGAAATGCAATCATAACAGTACTACCTAAACCTGGAAAACCTCCCACCAGATGTGAATCTTTTCGACCAATTTCTCTCATAAATTCTGATGCCAAAATTTTATCTAAAGTACCAGCACTTCGACTTGAGAAATTTTTACCATCTCTTTCTGAACCTGATCAGAACGGATTTATAAAGGGGTGACAAGCCCACCATGGTATCCGTTGTGTACTAAATATAATCCATACTAAATATGAAGATCCCGATACAGTTTTACTTTCACTTGATGCAGAAAAAGCATTTGATAGAGTGGATCATAATTATCTATACAATGTTTTATCTCATTTTGGCCTGGGTAGTTATTTCATGACCTGGATTAAAATTATTTATAAAAAACCCACAGCCTCAGTTATAACGAATAATATTATATCCAATTCATTTAATCTAGCTAGGGGAACATGTCAGGGGTGTCCCCTCTCACCCCTCCTCTTTGTTCTGGCAATTGAACCATTGGCTATTGCCATAAGGAACAATCAAAACATTCAGGGTATCAGAATAAAAATTATTGAATCTAAAATAGGGCTATTTGCAGATGACATTATTTTAATGTTGTCTAATCTGAAGTGCTCAATCCCTCAACTACTTAAAACTATTAATGAGTTTGGTTTTATTTCCGGTTATAAACTTAACAAAGCTAAATCCGCCATCCTATTTTTAAACCAGGCTGAAAGAAGCAATCTGCCAATTCACACCGCATTTCAAGTGGCAAAAGACAGTCTTAACTACTTAGGTATTATAATTACTCCAAAAATAGATGACCTGGTTCATACTAACTACACACCAGTGATTAATTCAATAATGGAATCACTTGATAGATGGTCTACCTTGCCTATATCTATGATTGGCCGTATAAATATACTTAAAATGAATGTACTTCCTAAATTCCTGTATCTTTTCCAGGCTATATCCCTTAAACCTCCTGATGTTTTTTTTACTAAAAAAAAAAAAAAAACTTAACAACTTCATTTGGAACAACAGACGAGCCAGATTACGTTTATCATTATTATATCTTCCATTTGATAGAGGGGGGCTGGGTGTGCCGAATTTCAAATATATAATAAATAATAGTATTACTGGGCTGCTCAGATCTCTAGTGCATCCTGCTGGTTTTCATCAACTGTTCTGTGGTGGGTAAATATCGAAAATATAAACACCACTCCCTTGTCCCTAAACTCATATCTCAAGGAAATACAGAGAGTTACTAAAAACCACTTCAAATCCATTTGTTAAAAACACTATCCAAGTATGGTACGATGTACATAAATTTAAAAATGAAACACCAAGATTATCCCAATTTTCCCCGATCTGGGGCAATATGTCATTTGAAGCAGGCAGGAAAGATAAGGGTTTTAAAACATGGCATGATAAAGACTTATGCAAAATCGCAGATTTATTTGACAAAGGGATTATGATCAACTTCGAAGATTTGAAACAGAAATTCGACATCCCAAATAAACATTTTTTTAAATTTCTGCAAATCAGAAGTTTTGTCTCGAATATTCAAAAGTCTCTAACTACCTACTTTTACTTCTATAGAAGAACTGGCAACAAATTATCATTTGAAGAAGGGCCTAATACCACACTTTTATAAGAGCATCAACGACAGCTCCCAGATATCCTCAGAACACAAAAGGAAGGCATGGTGTAAAGATCTGAAATGTAATATATCAGTAGAGGAACGGCAGAGGGCCTGCCTGAAGGCACAGACGCAGTCTATCAATACTCGATTTAAGTTAATTCAATACAAATGGTTGATGAGAACATATGTTTCTCCAACTTTACTAAATAAATTTAATTCCAACATTCCAGGTACATGTGCTAAATGTGGAGATACAGTAGAGGCAATTTGATTCACTGTCTTTGGGAATGTCCTGAGATTCAGAATTTTTGGAAGGAGGTTTTGGATAAAATTTCACTTATCATTGGTACTAAACTTAATCCCTGTCCAAGGTTGTGTATACTAGGAATTTTTCCCACCCAAACTCAATTAAGTAAGGTTGATCAAAAATCCATAATCTACTGTCTGGTGCAGGCCAAATATAGTATAGCCAGATCCTGGAAATCTAAAACCAGACCTCAACTAAATACCTGGATTTCTACATTATTGGACTCTCTTGCCTTGGAGAAACTTACCTTTATGATTAAGGGTAAATATTGTATGTTCAAAAAGATTTGGGGTAAGTTTTTGCTATTCTTGGAAAATATAAATACTCATAATGACGAAAGATAGAATGTAATCTAAATTTGCTCATGTTTTTTATTCTTGTAATGGATGTAAATCTGTTATCTTCCCATCAGTTTCAAATGTACTCAATTGAACATTTAATGGAACTGAACCACTGACGACTGGAAATCTAAACCTAAGGAGAACAATGGCTTCACTTCACATTTAACATGGGGACGATGACTAAATTTTATGGACTAAATCTTGCTATGCTTCCCTGAGACAACATATTGAAAATACTATGTCTCATTACTATCAGCTTATGTTTGTCACCTTGAATGTTTAAGTTGTTCATGGGTTTATGTTGGGTTTGGTTTTAGTGTTCTGTACATTTTTGAGGTACATGTCTGTGTTTCCATTTTAAAATGTAAAAGACAATAAACAGATCTTTGGAAAAAAATTTACAAGTACGAATCAAATTTACAAGTACAATTCTTTTACCTGTCAAAATAACAGACATTATGCATGGAACACCGAAAAGATCGATTGCAAACAGTAACTAAGCCAGACCACTAGAGGACATGACCACTGCCTCATTTGGAACCAGACAAACTCTTTATAAACACAACAATTTGCTGATGGGCAAAAAGCATTTGGAAGCTTTTCAGTTTAATTAATTTACTGTATTTATTCCAGTATAATACAATCATCATTTTTTTTAGATTAAAAAGAATAAAATCCAATTATCAATAACCAGAGGTGTCAAGTAACTAAGTACAAATATTTTGTTACTTTACTTAAGTAGAAACTTTGGTTATTTATACTTTAGTGGAGTAATTATTTTTCAGCCTACATTTTGCTTCTACTCCTTACATTTTAATTCAATTATCTGTACTTTCTACTCACTTTTTAAAAATGCAAAATGTATTTCATTTCTATTTAACTTTGACTTGTTTTTATTCCATCCTTTCATTGTTCATAAAAAATAAATAAATAGAAATCTAGCCAGACATGGAGCCCATGGATAGAGTGAATTTGATTGTGGTTGGATGAGAAGTGTAAATATAAACTGTTCTGACATCCTATTGGATTTAACTCACTCCATCACACCTGTATGACACAAATCACATCACATTCCAGCAGGACAGCAGATGTAGACCAGAATGAAGGTGATCATGGCTGAAACAAGTAGTCTAGTCAGTTAATTCAAATTTTTCAACATTAACATTTTAATTCAACACTATACTCATTATTGCCTTTTGAAGAAAAATGTGGGTGGGGTGGGATGTGGGGGGAGTAATGCTATAAAACCCTGTGACACGGCCTAAGCTTTTATCCTTAATGGCTTTTTTTTAACCTATTAACCTGCGGGACTAACACTAACCCTAGCCCAAATTAAATTAATTACTGCTCTTGAACCCCTTTGAGTAAATTCACAAGCCTAATCTCTGTGTAAAGCTATAAATCTGAGTTTTTAACTTCAGCAGTCATCAGTTTTGTAACTGTAACTAGTATTTAGTTATTGAAGTTAAAATACACTATAACTATTTACTTGTTTTTTTTTTTTATTTCCAAAACAGCATGTTGAATAAAAGATAACTTGTTTGGCTGCACAGCTGTGGTGTCAGAATAAAGCTCAGAGCTGATTGGCCTATAATCACGTGTACCACGGACAGGTGGGACCTGAGGGGCTTGCCACACATTTTGGACTCTGGAAAGTCTATAGATGAATCCAGTTGATTAAAAGAAGTGTCAGTCAAAATAAGACATCCAATCAAATTGTTTGAAAAGCCTGTTGGGCAAATTCAAAGTCCCTGTTAGCATGGGTCAGGCTATAAAGAGGCAGGAAATAACCAAAACTGGGAATGTACCGTGGATAAGGGGTTAAAGTGTACATTACTTTTACTTTTATACTTTAAGTAGTTTTAAAACCAGTACTTTTATACTTTTACTTCAGTAAAAAGCTGGTATCCAAAGTATTTTAAGATAAGATAAGATAAGACTTTATTGATCCCACAGTGGGGAAATTTGTACATTGCAGCTCAAATACAGGAGAGGGTGAGAAAAATAAAGAAAGATAAATAAAAGAAAAACAAAAAATAACACACTATACACGTGATATAATCATACCTGACCCTACAATGTTAGTTCATGACCAGAAGCTAAATCAGTTATTTCAGCTCCAACAGGAAACCAGTGCGTCATTAAATCAAGCCCCTCATTGCATTGCCGCCATTGATAGCAGAATGAACACAGTTTTGTCCTCTAACCCAATTACACCTCCCGTTACCACACCCAAGTCCACCTGTTTTACCCGTGAGAGAACCAGACATCCGACCCTCTGAATTATTTGATGGCGATATAAATCAGTGTGCAGGTTTTTACTGCAGTGCCGGTTGGCTTTCGCTCATTCACCTTCACTTTTCCCTACTCATGCTGCCCGAGTCACTTACATAGTGTCTGCTTTAAAGGGAAAGGCTCTCAGATGGGCTCAAGCCTTTCTTTCAGCTCAGTCTTCGGATACACTCACCTCTCACTTGTTCATTCAGGAGTTCCAGCGTGTGTTTGATCATCCCCTCCAGCAGGAGGAAGCAGCGAAAAGACTGATCAATCTACGACAAGGAAGTAAATCGGCAGCCGAACACTCCATGGATTTTCGCACTGTGGCGGAAGAGGCTGGTTGGGAGGAACTTTCCTTAAAAGGTATTTACATAAACTCATTATCTGAACAACTTAAAGATCAATTGGCTTCCCGGGACAAACCCGGAAGCCTTGACGAATCAATCGCACTGTCCATACGTATTGATAATAGATTAAGTGAGTGAAAGAAGGAAAAAAACTACACTTCCCAGACGCCGCGGGTTTCCGCCTCCGCAATCAGTGGTGAGTTTCCTCTTCCTCACGCAACAGCTGTTACCAATTCTGCCGAACCCATGCAAATCGGACGCACCCGGTTGACTCCTGAAGAGAGACAGAGATGGTTTGCTGCTAAGCTGTGCATCTACTGCGGAAACAAGGGACACTTCATCGCCACCTGTGGGGAAACGGGCCGTCTCGTCAGTAGAACAGGGGAAGCTGACGAGACCTGACAACCTTTCCCCTACCTCCTTGTTTTTTTTTTTTTTGCCTGCAACGATAGTTTGTGGACAAATCAAACTACCCATCTCCGCTCTTGTGGACTCTGGGGCGGAACAAAACCTGATTTCCAGTGATTTAGTGGAACAACTAAATATTCCCACCTCACCTTTTGATCCTCCACGCTCCATTGCCGGCGTCACTGGACAACTCTTGTCACAAGTCAACCAACTAGTCCCCAACCTACATGTCATCGTGTCTGGAAATCATGATCTGGGTGAGTTTTTCGTCTTCGACTCCACATCCCCACAAATCATTTTTGGCTTTCCGTGGCTTTCCACCCACAATCCAATTATTAATTGGAAGGAAAAAAGAGTTGAAAATTGGAGTTCATTCTGTTTACTAAACTGTTTAAAGTCAGCCGTTTCACCCTCAGTTAAAGGGGAGGAACCCGTCGAGGAGTTGGATCTGTCTTCTGCTCCTGTAGTGTAACATGACCTTGCAGCCGTTTTCAGCAAAAACAAAGCACTCTCTTTACCTCCCCATAGACCATATGATTGCTCCATAGAACAACATAGAACCCAATTCACCATTACCTTCCAGCCGCTTATACAATCTCTCTGGCCCTGAAAAAGAAGCCATGAAAACTTATATCGACGACTCCCTAGCTTCTGGTATAATCCGCCCCTCCAAGTCTCCTCTAGGGGCAGGATTCTTTTTTGTTTCCAAGAAAGATAAATCCCTTAGACCTTGTATTAATTACAGGAGCCTAAACCAAATCACTGTTAAAAACAAGTATCCACTACCCCTGTTAGACTCTGTACATGATCAGCTCCACTCAGCCACCGTCTTTACTAAACTCGGTCTTCGAAACGCTTACCATCTTGTTCGGATAAAAGAGCCGAGCATTGGTCATGCCTTTTGGCTTGACCAATGCTGAATGCAGTGTGAATTTCATGTCTCCTCAGTTTCCTTTTTAGGTTTCATTTTGGAAAAAGGTCAGTTCAGAACTGACCCAGAAAAGGTTCGAGCAGTTTCTGAGTGGCCCGTTCCAGAGGGTCGAAAACAACTACAAAGATTTCTGGGTTTTGCAAACTTGTACAGGCATTTCATCAGTGACTACAGCCGCATCGCCGCACCCCTCACTCAACTAACCTCCACTTCAAGACCATTTTCTTGGACTCCTGAGGCACATAGTGTTGAGAATGTGTTTTGTCTGTTGTTTTGTTCATGTCGCCCTCGTGTGTCTTCTCAGTGTATTTACCACTCATCCTTCCTCAGTCTGTTTTCTAGGTCACTCATTGTATTATGCTCACCTGTCGCTTGTTTGTAATCAGTCCCCTCTCCAGCTGTCACTCGTTTCTCATTTCCTCAGTATATATTCTGGTTCAATTCTTCATCTCATCGCTGGTTCATTGTTTGGTTTCTTCACCTACTGTTTGATGTTCTTCATGGTCTCCGTGAGTTTATATTTGTTTGCTGCCTCGACAGCTTTTGATTTAATTTTGTTTAATAAATCTTTTGCCTCTAACAACTTAACTCTCCGCCTGGTACTGGGTTCGCTCCTCCACCACACATCACTACACATAGCGCGTTTGGTGAGTTAAAGGCTCGTTTTTCTCATGCTCCTATTTTGTGTCACCCAGACCCCCACAAGCAATTTTTTGTAGAAGTGGACGCTTCTGATCTTGGAGTGGGTGCGGTGTTGTCCCAAAAGGCTGAATCCGATAGTAAGATGCATCCATGTGTCTTTTTTTTCTCGTCGCCTGTCCCCTGCCGAGATTAATTACGATGTCGGCAACAGAGAACTCCTAGCCATAAAACTGGCACTGGAGGAATGGAGACATTGGTTTCAGGGAACCGATGTACGATTTGTTATCCTCACTGATCATAAAAATCTAGCATACCTACAAAACGCTAGAAGGTTAAATCCCAGACAAGCCAGGTGGTCATTATTTTTTGCACTTTTCAGCTTCACCATAACTTACATCCCCTGTTCCAGGAACATCAAACCAGACACTCTCTCCAGGCAGTTTTCATCATCTGAGAAAACAGAAGAAGACAGCAACATCCTACCTCCCTCCTGCTTCGTGGGGACCCTCTCTTGGGATATTGAGAACACGATCCGCCTGGCCCAACAGTCCAAACAAGACCCGGGCACAGGACCACCTGACACGAGGTTTGTCCCTAAAGACATTGTCGGAAAAGTGTTAGACTGGACTCATAATCATCGTTTCACCTGTCATCCCGGGATCTCCCGCATGTTATCCTTTTCTAAGAGGTTTTTTTGTGGGCTACCATGTACAATGATATCAAGGAGTTTGTTGCGGCATGTCCCACCTGTGCCAGAAATAAGAGCAGCAACCAACAACCATTTGGACTCCCGCAGCCATTACCCACACCTGCTCGCCCTTGGTCCCACATCGCATTCGATTTTGTCACAGGACTTCCCCCTTTTCAAGGTAATACAACCATATTAACCATTATCGACAGGTTCTCCGAAGCAGCCCATTTCGTGCCCCTGGTAAAACTATCCACCGCTTTTGAAACTGCCCAACTCCTGGTAAACCACATTGTCCGTCTACATGGAATCCCATCTGACATCGTCTCCGACCGTGGACCTCAGTTTGTATCCCACGTATGGAAAGCCTTCTGCACCGTACGTCGCATTCTGGATGTTCGCCGTCGTGGACGAGGACACCAGTTCCTCGTTGACTGGGAAGGTTATGGTCCGGAGGAGAGGTCCTGGATACCAAGGTCGTTTATCTTGGATCCCGACCTTATAACCACCTTCTACAGGGATCATCCTGAGAAGAAATCTTGAATCGCCAGGAGGCGATTGTTGAGGAGGGGGTACTGAGGCATTTTGGTGTTTCCACCCCCTGCCTCCATGATTGGTGGCAGCGCTGATCACCCACACCTGCATGCAATTTGGCTCATCACCTCCAGGCTTCTTAAGGCAGTGCTGAAGATCAACTCATCGCTGAAGCATCGCCTCATGTTTGGTATGAGCTCAGCCTGCTGCTTTTTACTCTCTCCTAGAGTTTTTGTATTAACTGTGTTTTTGTATTTACCTGTTTGCAGAAAACAGTCTCCAGCACATTTTTGTCTGCCGCCTTGGACTCTGAGCCTCTCACCAGTTTTCTCATGCGCTGCCTCCCACRTATCACTGTAAATATCAACTCACCTGTAAATACTCACCTCGGGATCCTCACCTTTTTGGACCAACTCCTCCACATCTCATCTCCTTCCCCAGCCCGTAAGAACTCACCTGTTTTTCTTACCTGCTTAAGACCATTACTGGAAGATTATAAAATACTCACCTCTGCAATCGTTCTGTTCCAGGTCCAGACCCCAGACCCATCCCGCACCTGCAAAAATAAAATCACTTACCTTTTTGTATGTCTCGTTTCCGTCTCTGTTTGTCTCTGGTACTGCTCACGTTGACCTCCACCCGTAAATCTGATAACAGCTGTACCTGGAGAAACCCATTCACATGTAAACTCCAAGCAGAAAGGATGGAAGGTGATCCAGCAACAGCAGCTTAATATTGTTTTTTATTAATTATAACAGTTTGAAGATTGGAGCAGTTTAAAGAAGAAAATAATTCTCTCTCTGCATCTTATGGTTTTCCCCAGATCTTTGGGAATGTTGATGCTCTCTGATTAAACTTGAAGCTGGACTTTCAAG
>NW_013952810.1:402304-403556 GCF_001266775.1 Austrofundulus limnaeus
TTCATACAGGTTATTGTTGGATAGATAAGTGTGAAGTTGGGATGCTACTATCTTCTCAAGAATTTTGGAGATGAAAGGCAAGTTGGAGATAGGACGGAAATTATTCAGATTGTAGTGATCAGCACCAGGTTTTTTCAAGATAGGGGTTATGGCAGCAATTTTAAATGATGCAGGAACTGTTCCAGTTGAAAGAGAGGAGTGAATAATGGCAGAGATAAGAGGGAGTATGGATGGGGCACAGGCTTTAACCAGGACTGTGGGAAGAGGGTCAAGCAGACAGGTGGACGACTTGGATTTGTGTATGAGACTTGTAATTTCTGATGTTTCTATGTAAAATTTCCTGTTTCACCTCCCAAGGTGCAGAGGGGTGGGTTTAGAGAACACTGTAAATCCTATACATTCAGGTAACTTCATTCATCCCCAAGGGTGATTCAGTTTGGCAGATTCCAAGTTCACACAGACACACACCCACAGACATACTTACATAACAAAAAAGAAAAAAGAGAAGCAGCATTTAAAAAAAATACATTGTTCAACAACAAACCAACAGAGCTGAGCATCAAAATTCAACCACTCCGTGGTGAAGCTGCAGGAATCAGGGCTGGGTGCAGCCATCAAGTTAATCCAGATGGGTTAATCCAGATGGATTCCTTCTGCCATCATCTGATGGCAGAAGGAATAAATAACAACCTGTTTGTTATCCTGCATGGTTCTATGAAGTGGTGGCCTGAGGGCATCAGTATAAATTCATTGGATTAGACAGATTATGTTATGGTCATGATTATGTTCCTGTTTTGTTCCTACTGTAGTTCCTTTCTTTTATGAAGCACCTGCTTCTCACAAGGACTGCAGGTGCTCTGCTGGACCCAAAGTATTTTGGAGCAAACCTTGACAATACTCTGTAGGCTGTTCTTATATTTCACAGACAGACCACTGAACCAACAAACAAAGGAAAAAGTTAAAACACTTTCAATAAAGGACTGGTAAAAAATCATAAAATTTCCTTACAGACCTTAAAAGAACGTAACTTTCTCAGTAAATGAATTCTCTGCCGACCTTGCTTGAGAATGAAGTCAGTGTTCAAATAGAATTTTAGGTAGAATTTTAGGTTGAAATCAAATATGGCTCCTAGATATTTGTAAGAATTCACAATTTCAACCTCTTTTTCCATTAATAGAGCTGGGTTGGGGCTTTCTCTAAAATCCACCACAAGCTCCCCTGTCTTAGAGACATTAAGAGCTGTCATCACAGC
>NW_013952810.1:403566-404503 GCF_001266775.1 Austrofundulus limnaeus
GCTTTAATTTTAACCCAGGTGTCATCAAAATATCTGAACAAATGGCTCGGTGGCACCCCTGAAAAGGACATCAAGATGATGTGATGTGAGTATCAGTCACCTGGAGACAGGGCTTAAAAGCCTGAATTTTGCCTGAAACTCTCAGACTGAAGAAGTCTCTTGGAGGAGAGACGAAACGTTTCATTAGAGAAGAACCCATCCAGAAGACCTATACAATTTTTTTCTTTTCGCATTTACACTCAAACATGATTTTTCTGCTGATCAAAAGTTTAAGACCATAGTCTTTAAAAGTCAAAAACTGTGCAAAAATCTGGATTCCATATCATTTTCTGTCAAGTCTTTACACTGTCAAGACCTCCTGATGGCAAAAGCAAAAAAGCTCACTGACTTTGAACGTGGTAGGATTGTTGAGCTGCATAAGCAAGGCCTCTCACAAAGTGCCATCGCTGCTGAATTTGGATGCAGTAAGACAGTCATTTTGCATTTTTAAACAAAAATATGGAACAAAAAAGTCAAGTGGTAGACCAAAAAAAAAAATTCACCAGCTCTGAGCCGCAGGATCCGATTGGCTGTCCGTCAAGACACGGGACGATCCTCTACCCAAATTAAGGCCATTACTGGTGCTGACTGCAGCCCAATAACCACCAGACGGCATCTGCGAGAGAAGGGCTTCAGAAACAAAAAACGTCTTCAAAGGCCACGTCTTCTTCAACACCACAAAATTGCCCATTTGGACTTTGCAAGGGTGCACCAAACATGGGACATTGAAAGGTGGAAGAAAGTTGTCTTCTCTGATGAGAAAAAATTTAACCTTGATGGTCCTGATGGCTTCCAACATTACTGGCATGACAAGGAGATCCCACCTGAGATGTTTTCTACACGGCACAGTGGTGATTTGGGGTGTGTTTTCCTTCAATGGAACAATGGAGCTTCAGGT
>NW_013952810.1:404635-407517 GCF_001266775.1 Austrofundulus limnaeus
CGCCTGACAATGCCCGCCTGACAAAAGGAGTTCTTCTAAGAGAATAACATCACTCTTTTGGACCATCCTGCATGTTCCCCGGATCTAAACCCAACTGAGAACATTTGGGGATGGATGTCAAGGGAAGTGTACAAAAATGGACATCAGTTCCAGACAGTGGATGCCCTTCGTGAAGCCATCTTCAACACTTGGAGCAATGTTCCCACTCGCCTCCTGGAAACACTGGCATCAAGCATGCCTAAACGATTTTTTGAAGTCATCAACAAGAATGGTGGAGCTACTCATTACTGAGTCCTTTTTTTGACACTTTGATTTCTGTATTGGGGGGTTTTCTGGGTTTTTTTGAGCCATGATCTTAAACTTTTGATCAGCTGAAAAAAATCATGTTTGAGTGTAAATGCAGTTTTCAATTAATTCCCCACTCAAACGTTTGTCTCTCTTACGCTGATTTCCTCTTAACATTGCGAAGCTCTACTTAGAACCTTCTTAAGATCCAATAGTGCAAAATGCAAATTCTTGCACTTTTGACTGGTCTTAAGATTTTGATCAGGTGTGTGTGTGTGTACACATACACACACAATATAACTTTAATGTAATTGATATCTGCATCCATTGGATGTTGTGTTTGGAATCAGCTGCTTCGCTTTAAAGTTGGTAGAACAAATTGCTTGTACTTTTTCCTTTCAACACACTTTGCAGATTATTTTTTCTGCACTCTGTGCGTTTAATCTGTGCGCTCTCCGGCGGGGTGACAATCATCCCGTTTATGCTTCATTTTTTTTAGTTTATTTTATTTTTTGGAAAGACAGATTGACTGTCACCCTTTCGCACCGCGCTTCCCCGCTGTACAAGGAGACAGTAAAGGCTGAGTTTTATAGGCTGTGTCCAAAACGGCAGGCCGGGTCCTCCGAAGGCCGAATTTGTCATCCGCATACTGTACGTCACAGCGCCGCGACGAAGGACATCCAAAACCGCAGACTCCTCCGCTGCGGCCAACAAATACGTCCTTCCTTTTCCCTGATTTAAAGGACAGGATCCCCGACCCAGCATATCCCATAATGCATTGCGGCCAGACCGGAGATTTTTTTAAGCTAGTAATGGAGGACGAAGTGAGAGAAAAGAATAAGTTTTAAATAAAAATATGGCAACATGAAAATTAAAATTTTTTAGCGGTTGTAATTCTAATACTTTTATCATTTGTATAGACATGTTTTTAAATATTATTTTTGTCATAAAAAAACGTGAAATAAACATGCACCTACAGCGGGTCAATTAGTTCTTCAAATGTTACCTTTAAGTTAATTTTATTGGTTTTGTGATATTAATAATGCTAATATATTGGTTTTGTGATATTAATAATGCTAATATATTGGTTTTGTGATATTAATAATGCTAATATATTGATATTTATTTAATTTTGATCTATTTTTGCTTCTGTTTAGCGTAGTCATGGTTGCAAGGTGACATGACGTACGCTGGGGTGGAGGGGAGGCTAGCTCGTCCAAATTCACAGACACTTTTTTCTGGTCTTCCCGGTCTACCAAGGACCCGGCCCACCTCGACAGGGTAGTCTGGGTCCTCCGGAGGACCCGGCCTGTCGTTTTGGACACAGCTATAGTTGCGCTTTGGAACGCGCGCGAAGTGGGCGTGGAGTGCGCGCACATTCGGCCATGCGGCATCGCGCTTTGACCGCAGGAGAAACGAAGTCCGCGAGCTTTTGTGAGTCCTGGACCACTAATTCACCTGCACTGACAGTCGCTTCGCTGCGTTACCATGTGCCGCGGTACACACTCCTCCCGCAGCAGGCAGTGTGATCGGTCGGCATCAGACCGGAGGACGCGCCGTCACGTAAACAGTTCGGCGTTCATTTTCACACCCATGAACCAGGTCCGGATAAGTTATGTTTTTTTTCCACCTCTTCATTTGCGCTCTCAGCCATGCTGCTTCCCGCTTCCCGTTTTGACTCCAGCCGGTTACGTCATCAAAAAGAATTGTGCGGTTGGCCAGTAGACTACAGATCCCTATCAAAAGGACAAATTTATATTGTTTCTACCGTATATCGTTTATATCGCACATTCCTAATGCAAAGCATTCTGGGTAAATGATGATGATGTGGGTAAGTAACCGGTGCGAGGCTATATCCACCCTGAAGATTAATCTCAGACAATATCTGGCAATCAACTATTTTAAATGAAACCAGAGAGCGCTGACAGAAAGGAGAAGGTAGAAATTATAGCCTGTAACTGAAAATATGGATTGAGGACCTCAATTTAGCTTGTTTTTTCACGCTAGCACCGAGCTAATACATATAAGGCAATAGCATCAGTACTAGCACAAAGGCTAACATGCTAAGCTGAGGTTCTTCTTCCATGAAGCAGCTCTGTTGTCTTCCATCTATATTTTCAGTTAAAAACTGAGTCATTTCCTCTCTTGTCAATGCTCTCTGGTTTTATTTCAAAGAGGTAATCATCAGATACTGTGTTGTCCAAGATTAGCCTTCAGGGTGGATATAGCTTGCTAGCAGCCTCGCACCGATAACCTACCCAAGTCATCATTTACCCAGAATGCTTTGCGTGTAAATAAAATGGCTCCGTCCGTGTTAAAATACATTTTTTAAAATGTACAAAACTTAACAGCCTACAGTATTTTTACAGTCTTTATTTTATAGTTAAAATATGTTTATCAAATAAAGTCTAATGTTCCAACTAATCGGGGATCCCTTTAAAGAGTAACTTACCCCAAAATTAACTTTTTTTAGCTGATAAACTGTGTAGAATGTGTCTAAAATGTTATATAGTACTGTTTCTGTGCTAATTTTGATGTGTATTTGTTAAAATCTGTAATATTTGGTCTAAAAACGTGTTTTTGCTGCGCCTATGGGT
>NW_013952810.1:408325-409740 GCF_001266775.1 Austrofundulus limnaeus
TCCTGCACAGCGGGAGGGGAGGAGGGGAAAGAAAGTCAGCGGGCAGCAACTTGTACAGATTATCTGTAAATTATAAAGATTTGACGTCATTTTGCAGGTATAGGGACGTATAGAGCAATCTCACGGATTTTTTCAAGTCTTACGGATATTTAAAAAACCTCATTTTCAAATTTATCTAACATGTCAGAGCCTATAGGATGATTTAAAAAACAATAAATAACATCAAACAGCCATCTTCCAACCTGTTGTGCCTCTAGAAATAAGTTACTTTTTCCTCTCTCCTGTCCTCCTGCTTCGCAGCTGACCCCCCCACCCCCCCCAAAGAATAAGTCTTCTAGCCAGTAGAGAGCAGAAAGCTAACACCGTCCTCTGATGTTCACCGAGGGAAGCTTCTGCTGGAGCCACCCCAAAGAGAGAAATGAATGGTGATGGATGAACAGTTCGTCCAAATAGTCCTRAAAAGGTGTCAAAGATGCCTTGCCAATATCCATGTAACTTTGGACAGGACCAAAATGTGTGCAGAAGTGTGGCAGGAGATTGTCCGCAGCGATCACATGACGGATCCAAATCCTTTTTGAATTTGCACAATCTGTCCTTAGACCAGTGTATACCTTGAATTGAACTATAACATGTTTCACACATATTGAGGACGAATATATATTTTGAATAATTTTTTGCCAAACTGTGTCTGATATGGATTCCTCCAAGTCCATCTCCCACTTGCCCTTCAAAGAATCTAAATTGGAGTCAGAAAATGAGCTGAGCAGAGAATAAACTCTGCTCATAGAGCGTTTTTTTACAGACTTACACATCAAAATCTCATCTATAAGAGAAGTTGGGGGGCGTAGAGGAAAACATCCAGAGTTTGAYVTYWCAAAATGTCTCAGTTGTAAATACCTGAAGAACTGTGACTTATGGATGTCAAATTTCTGTGTTAGCTGTTCAAATGAGGCGAACTTATTGTCTATATAAAGATCATTTAGAGAAGTTATTCCCTTTAAACTCCAGGTATTGAAAACCGAGTCCATTAGTGAAGAAGCAAACATAATGGTTATTTGATACTGGAGCAATAATAATTCTGTACTTTTAAGCGACCTCCTACACTGATTCCAGATTTTTATTGTGTGCGTTACAACCGGATTAGAAGTATAACACTAGAACTACCCGAGAGGGGCCAAGTGAGAATCTTCCTCTAAGTACCAGAGAGGGGCCAAGTGGCTCCCCCCCATAGAACTACCAGAGAGGGGCCATGTGGACCCTCCTTGAGAGGGTGTGAAAAGGCGCTTTTGTTCTGTAAATAAGGCCATTACTGACCCACCACAATAGGGGACGCAAAGGTGAACTGTGCTGTGGTAGGGACAAATACAGGAAATCTTTCCTGCCTCATGCCATCTCACTCTAGTCTACAATAAAAG
>NW_013952810.1:411699-415030 GCF_001266775.1 Austrofundulus limnaeus
CCTTATACCCAGATATGTTTCCGAACTTTTGAAGTAAAAGAAGTAACTCAGGAACACTCGACAAGGGATCTGATATATATAAAGAAGAGTATCGTCAGCGTATAAGGAAACTTTATGTTCAGTGCCAAACCGATTAATACCTTTAATCTTAGGGTTGTTCCATAGAGCCACTGCGAGTGGTTCAATCGCGATTGCGAATAAAAGTGGCGAGAGTGGGCACCCCTGTCTCGTGCCACGTTCCAATTCAAAATAGCTGGATAGATTACTTAGTGCGCACCGCTGCCATTGGCAAGGTATACATCAGCCTCACCCAGGAAACAAATTTAGGGCCGAAGCCAAACATCTCCAAGGTCTTAAAAAGATAGTTCCACTCCACCCGGTCAAATGCTTTCTCGGCGTCCAGCGAGATTAAAATTTCATAGCAGTTGTGTCCGGGCGGAGCAGAAGTATACAGCACATTAAACAACCACCTGATATTAAAAAAGGATTGACGATTTTTAATAAAACCGGTCTGGTCAGGTGCAACAGTTGTGGGGGTAATCTGTTCGACTCGTTTTGCCAACATCTTTGTAAGAATTTTTACATCAGTATTTAAAAGCGATATTGGGCGATATGAACTGCAGCTCAAGGGGGTCTTTATTCTTCTTTAAAAGCAAGGAAATTACCGCCTGACGCATAGACAGTGGCAATAATTGTGTAGCCAAGGATTCCTCAAAAACTGATAATAACAGGGGAGAAAGTAGATCCGAAAWTTTCTTAAAGAATTCTGCCGGGAAACCATCAGGTCCTGGAGATTTTCCATTTTGCATGTTTTTAATTGCAGAGTTTATCTCAGCTGAAGAGAAATCTCTTTCCAACTCGTTAGATAGATCTGAGCTTAATGAAGGGATATTAATATCTTTAAAAAAATCATCCAATTCAGTAGAGTGAGGTGAAGCTTCGGAGGTATACAGAGATTGGTAAAATTTGCTAAAACACAGATTAATTCCTGCATTCTCATAGCATTTTACACCATGCTTATCATTTATTGCTGAGATATCCTGTTTAGCTGAGCGCTGCCGTAGCTGCTGTGCAAGAAGGCGTCCAGCCCTCTCACCATGCTCATAGTAGCCATACCTAGATTTGGATATTAAATATTCAGCCTGTTGGGTAGATAAGATGTTAAACTCTGTTTGGATTAATGTACGTTTCTTAAGTAAGTCCTGTGTAAAATAATGGCAACATTCCCTGTCTAATTGTAAAATCTGATCTGTTAGCAATTTTAGCCGTTCGATGTTTTTCTTCTTTTTATTTGCACAGTAAGAGATTATTTGACCTCTCAGGTAAGCCTTTAATGACTCCCAAACAGTGCTGAGTGGCATCCCAGGAGTCCGATTAACATCAATAAAAAACTTTATTTCAGAAGCAAGCATATCAACTAAGTCTTCATCAGATAAAAGTATCGGGTTAAGTCGCCAAGGACGATAGATCAATTGCGTAACTGGAACGTTCACTTTCATTATGAGTGGACTATGATCAGAAATGACTATCGCTCCATAATCACACTCACTCACTAAAGGTAAAATCTGTTTATCGAGGAGAAAGTAGTCAATCCATGAATAGCTCTTATGGACAGGGGAAAAGAAAGAATACCGTCTCAGGGTCGGATTTCGAAAACGCCACACGTCAACCACTCCATAGGTGTTAAGAAGTGAATTAATTGACTGGGCCGATTTAGAAAGAGAGATCCTCCCCACTGTACTACGATCAAGGGATGACAGCACACAGTTCACATCTCCCCCAATTATGAGATTATGTGTTGAAATGAAAAAAATCCGATCTTTTTGTGTGAACCATTTTAAATGGGACCTGCACCAGACCCCTCTGTGAACGCTACACAGCAATGATGTGACACACATGCGCAATAAAAGACGTGACGTCTCATCAGCTGGCTTGTTTGTTTACAGAGCTAGCATGGATGTTACATTTTGCACATCGAATCGGAAGTTGTTGTTTAATCAGAGCCGATTAAATAATTATCTGACATGCATCTTTAGTTCAGTGTTTATATCTGAACCTGCCTCTGACCGGGATGCTCCAGTGAAGCTTTTGTTTTGTTTTTTTTTGTTTGTTTGTTTTTGAACGAAACTACGAGCTGGAAAAAAGTATGGACAGAGTAGCTAACTTTAGAATCGATACTCTCCACGACCCAGTCTGGACATCGTTATTATCATACTATCTACATGGAAAATGAAAAGTAAAAAGACGAAGCAACTGGACTTGTGTTTTGGAGCTGTAAACACATGGAGCTGCAGATTTAAACAGCGAGACTTGAGGTTAGTGTCTTATCGATCTTTCACCCCCTCCTCCTGATGAAAAAGTCAGATGAATGTGACATGAGCGTTCACACTGCAGTCACTTTGAAAACATCAGATATRTATCCAATTTAAAACCACATACTGAAATGGCCTGGATCGGATTTGAATAAATCGGATTTGTCGCTTTCAGACTGTCATAAAAAAATCGGATATGGGTCAGATGAGTCAAAAAAAATTGGATTTGGGTCGGATTTGCCTGCAGTGTGAACGTAGCCATTGAAAGGTTTAATCTCTGATGAGAAAAAGTTTAAACTGGCAGTCTTGATGGTTTCCAACGTTACCATCAAGACAAAGATATCCCACCTGAGGTGTTTTCTACATGGCACAGTGGAGGGGGCCATCATAATCTCGGGGTCTTTTTCCTTTAATGGAACAATGGAGCTTCATGTTGTGCAGAGGCGTCAAACGGCAGCTGGCTATGTGGAGATGTTGCAGGGGATCTCCCTCATGACTGAAGACCTTCGTCTGTGTGGTATGACTGGTTTTTCAACAGGACAATGCTGCAGTTCACAATGCTGCCTGACAAAGGACTTCTTCCAGAGAAATAACATCACTCTGTTGGACCATCCTGCATGTTCCCCTGATCTAAATCCAACTGAAAATATTTGGGTTTGGATGGCAAGGTAAGTTTACAAAAATGAACACCTGTTCCAGACAGTGGACATCTTCCATGAAGCCATCTTCATCACTTGGAGAAGCCTTCTGGAAACACTAGCATCATGCTAAAACAGTTTTGAGATGATTAATTAGAATGGCTCGGCTACTCATTACTGAGTCCTTTTTTCAAGTTTCATTTCTGTTTTAGGGGATTTTTTTCTTATTTTTTTAGATATGGTCTTAAACTTTTTATCATCTGATGAGCAGGCTATTTCAGTTTAATACTTGTTTGCAATAAAATGCTTACCCATATGTATATGCACGCACACACACACACACACACACACACACACACACACACACACACACACACACAC
>NW_013952810.1:416030-419668 GCF_001266775.1 Austrofundulus limnaeus
CACACACACACACACACACACACACACACACACACACACACACACACACACACACACACACACACTTATCTTTATTTTTTGTCTCAACCAGATGATTTTTGGGGTTAAGTATGGTATATGTTATGACTGGCTCTCTACTGCTACCACATCAAACTTTAAATCACTACCAGTAAAATTCACTAAGTTTTATACATTTTTTATGTAGGATAGAAAAAAAGTTTGTCTTGAAACTTTTACCATTAGTGGCAGGTTTAATATCTAGTTTCAGGCTGTGTAGCAAAGTAAACATGTTGATTGGAGTCTGGTGTGTTCACTTAGATTACACAGTTGCACAAGAAAGGCCAGACTCACACATGCCCTCTTTTTGAGAGCAATAATCAGTTTAAAAACAAAAATAAAAAACAACAACTTCTGATTGGCACTTTGCAAGCAAAAAAACAGCAGTCAGATCACTTGAAAGGACTCTAAAGGACTTGTTGGTTAAAAAGGTTTTAAGAACACAGAGGAACTGTACTCATAGTTTTGTTGCCTTTGAGGCATCAGCAAACAAGCCTATTTACTGCCACACAATAACTTTAATGTAACAGATGTCTGCATCCATTGGATGTTGTGTTTGGAATCACCTGCTTCGTTTTAAGGTGGTAAAACAAATTGCTTGTATTTATTCCTCTCTACACACTTTGCAGATTATTTTTTCTGCACTCCACCTGTTAAATCTGTGCGGGCTCTGGCGGGGTGACAATCATCGCACTTTGGAGTGCGTGCGGAGTACGCACGCATTCGGCCGTGCGTCGTCGCGCTATGACCGCAGGAGAAATGAGGTCCAGACTGATTTTTGTGCGTCCCACCTGAGCACTGATTTCACCTGCACTGACAGTCGCCTCGCTGCGTGGAAATGAATGGAGAGCGAGCGACGTCGCCTCCCGTGTGTCGAGCCCTTCACACATGCCGCGGCGCTCGCTCCTCCAGCTGCAGGCAGTGTGGTCGATCGGCATCTGACCAGAGGACGCGCCGTCACGTAAATAAGTAAACAGTTCGGCGTTCATTTTCACACACTCGAACCAGGTCCGGATAAGTCTTTTTTCCCCCTCGTCATTTGTGCTCTCAGCCTCGCTGCTTCCCGCTTCCTGTTTTGACTCCAGTCGGTTACGTCATCAAAAAGAATTGCGCGGTTGGCCGGTAGACTACAGATCTCTATCATAGGACAAATTTATATAGTTTCTGCCGTATATCGTTTATATCGCACGTTCCTAATTGCAATAAATGATTGGCTCTAATGTTTGCATTTATGTTGTTTGTCAACATCAGTCTGATAAACAAAATGGACCAGAGAAAAAACATCAAATCATAATCACTTCATCATGTTGTAATGGAAATTATCTATTAGTTGTTTTTTGCTCTGAACCCATAGCAGAAAAACATCAACATTGTATATTTATTTCATCTTTTTTTGATTTATCGCAAGTCATATTGTCATTGCAATATTAAGCACTGTTATTGCACATCACAGGTTTTCTTGATATCTTGCAGCCCTAATGTAAGTACGTAAAGTTATAGATGGACAGGGAGTGGACTTTGTGAAAACAAAACAAGATCAGCTACTGAAGCTGTAGCATCACAACCCACCTCCTCTGTCCAAGCCTGTGTAATTTATTCGGTCTTCCTCCATCTTCCTAAAATCATTGTGATCACCCCCTCTGCATCTCGTGTAGTTTATGGAAGTTTCAAAATTTACATAGAGTTAAAAAAAAACTCACTGTAACCTAAAAAATTGGCACAGGGCATAACTGAGGCGTCGCCAGATGAAAGAGGGCGCCATAAAACTGATTAGGGAGTTGTAACGATGCCCCGGAGCCCCATTAGCTAAATGCCTGCTTAGACATCTCTTTGAATAACATAAATTTAGAGAAATAGAGTTGTTGTCTGACAGGATGGATAAGCTAGTCAGTTTGCAGCCAAAACTAAAGTAGATGATGTCATTTTAAAACTGCTCCAATTTTTAGGATTTCATATCGGTTCATGTGAATACTTTAATTTAAACCATTACACAGCCATCAGTTTAGCATTACATTGATATTTGAGCAGAAATTATGAACTTCTTGCCAAACAGATCAATGCTTCTGGTACTATTTGTGTTTGTAAATAACCAAATGATTTCATGTGACCAAAAACATGAGTGTTAGGCTGGTAAATTTTAATTGTCACCAGGTGCGAGTGAGAGTGTAATTTGTTGTCTTCTGATATTTAGCTCTTTGGCTACGTTCACACTGCAGGCAAAAGTGTCCCAAATCCAATTTATTTGCCCATATGTGTATTTTTTAACACAGTCTAAATGCGACAAATCAGATTTTTTCATATAATTTAATTTTTTCCAATCGAATTTTCATGTGATATAGTGATGCACGATATATCAGTATTGATATCGGTATCGGTCGATATTGGCAATTTTTTAGAATATCGTATCGGTCCAATACGTAAAACTGGGCCGATATTAACGTCCGATATTGATTTCCCACTTTTAAGATTTGTGTTTCTGTTTTGGGAGGAGAGATGGTTGGTTGAGCAGCATCTGTTTGATCATGATAGTGATAGTGATGCTGTGCAGCCAGGAATAACTGAAGTAGGGAGCCATTGTCAGAGGTCTGGTCGTTTATTTACACTATCAAAAAAAGACCCAAGTGTGTTTGTGTGTATATGTACGTATAATATAATTTGTGTGTGTAATAACGGTAAATATCGGTTATCGGCCATAAGAGCAATAATTAAATCGGATATCGATATCGACTGAAATTTTCATATCGGTGCATCCCTAATGTGATACTAAATTAGATACATATCTGAAGATTTTAAAGCAACTGTAGTGTGAACATTAGGTCTTATTTAGTCTGACTTTATGTCATCGAGGTAGGGGCATACAGATCAATCAAGTTTGTACAAAAGCTGAAACTGAGCTCATTTTCCCAGGAGTTTTGTGTCATGATATTTCCTATCATGCTTGGCTTTGTCAGCTTTCAGTGAGGTTAAGTCAGGTGACTCAACTGGCAGCCTTTTTTAAAATTCTGTTTCAGTATCTCATTGCAGTTTGAATTATTTTCAATGAGTCAAATTAGATGATCAGTGATCATGCTACATTCGTCCATCCATTGTCTTCTGCTTATTTGGGGTCGGGTCTCAGGGGCAGCAGCCTAAGCAGAGAGACCCAGACTTCCCTCTCCCCAGCCACATGGGCCAGCTCATCCTGGGGTGTTCCCAGGCCAGCCGAGAAACATAGTCCCTCCAGAGTGTCCCGGGTCTTCCTCTGGGCCTCCTCCCAGTGGGACATGCCCGGAACACCTCACCAGGGAGGCGTCCAGGAGGCATCCTAACCAGATGACCGAGCCACCTCAACTGGCTTCTCTTAACGTCCATTCTTCCCTCATTCGTGAACAAGACCCCAATACAGTGGTTTGCAAAAGTATTCATACCCCTTGAACTTTTCCATATTTTGTCACATTACAACCACAAACATAAATATATTTCACTGGAATTTAATGTGAAAGACCAATACAAAGTGGTATACAATTGTGAAGTGGAAGCAACATGAATCAAAACATTTTTTACAAATAAAAAACTGAAAAGTGCGACGTGCAAAAGTATTC
>NW_013952810.1:420668-430275 GCF_001266775.1 Austrofundulus limnaeus
TGTCCATCCCTTTATGACCACAAAACCGTTACTAGCGTGGTGTACCTAATAAAGTGGCCGGTGAGTGTATATATTAAGTGGTTTGCAGATTACCTTGACTCAGAAATGTGATTGGTTGATATATTGTTTTTGTTACAAAAATAGTTTCTTTTTTTTTGTGGAAAGTATGAAGGAGATTACCGTTCCTGCATTAATTTCTTTAGCATGTTTTTTGTTTTTGGGTTGTGGCATCAGCAGTTTTATATGCATAGTTTCTTATTGTCCCACCTAATAGCCACCTGCGTACCAGGAGAATAGGAATTTACACAACATGGACAATTAGGGGTCTCAGCAGAATGTGTTGTCCTGTGGGCGGAGATGGGCCAATTCGTCATTGGCCTAGGTCTTAATGTGGGTGGAGATGGCCCTACTCGTGATTGGCGGAGGTCTTGATGTGGGCGGAGATGGCTCTACTCGTGATTGGCGGAGGTCTTGATGTGGGCAGAGATGACCCGAGACTATGGCGTCAGAACCATGACAAATCGATCGCGAGAGATAACGAGATCTGGCGCACGCAGATTTAAATCCTGTGCGCGCCTTTTCATATCTGCGCGAGAGGGGATTGAACTCCGCGAGCGGACATTTGCTCGCACGGACACATTGTCTCCTCTCGTGCACAGAATCTCTCTGCCCACACGCGCGCACTATTACCCTCGCGCGAGTCTTTATTTTTCATTCCCCCCCCTCGTGCGAGCTTCCTCTGTTGCTTGCTCGCCAGTTACTTTTGGCAGAAGGTGGGCGGATCCAGTTGGGGTTCTGTTACTACACATGATTGGTTACAGTGCCTATCTTCCGTGATTGGCCGGACAGCATTTTTTGTAAAGAAACTTTATTGAATAAACTCCAAGTATACAGTAGCCTAACATTCTGTAGTACCTTTAACGCCACACGATGGCGCCACTTATTTATGTCAAGTCGGCAGTGCAGAGCTGAGCGTCTTGCTGTTTACAGATTTAGCTGCTCTACTTAACCTCAGTAACGGTTGAAGATATAAGGATTATGCATGCTTACTTTTTCTGTTAAGATTTGAATACTCTGCTTCTATATGTAACAAATAAATTGAAAATTAAACCCGTCATTTTATTCTAAAATGTTGCGTTTTAAACACCAATTTGTTCTAAATTAAAGATTATTGCTTTCATTTTTCCCTTTTATGTAATTTCATCAATATATTCATTTGTCTTAATCATACATACACAATTTATTTAAAATGTTTGAGAAAGTGTCCCCTTTTCTGAAAACTTCCCATACTTAAAAAAAAAAACATGTAGGGAAACGTAGTCGATACATCATTTTTATTAAAAAAACAAAAACAAAAACAAAAAAAACAAGACACCAACTTGTCTTTAGTAGTCATATCTGGAATGCAAAACACTCATTCAATATTACAAAAACATTAAACACATTCTATAATAGTCTTCAAATATGAAACAATGACATTACTTCAACTGAACTTGCTCAAACGGCAAAAGTACTTCCTGGAAAAAAAAAGAAAAATAAACTGCAATAAAAGCTGGCAGAAGAAAGCACACCTATGCACAACCAAATTCACTACTGTTATGGATAGCCAGTTTGATGATGTTGACAAACTCTGGAAATGAGCTGGGGTGCTGTGTTGGAAACGTTATTGAGTTAGAGCATGCATTGACAACTGGGAAGCATATTGTGTGTGGACCTAGCACAGTCCACAGTCATGGTCAAATTCTATATGGATCTTGAATCTTTCACGCTCTGTTGAGGTGATGGGAACATGTGCCTGTCCAGTAAGCCACTGCAGGAAGCAACCAACAGWGACHRTGTCTTTCTTTCTCTTTTGTCCATCTTTCTCCATCCCCTCCCCATGGCCATCATCAAGATCACACTCATTTTCCTTCATGGTCTTTGTGGTGTCCCCGGAGCCATTCTCCTCCTCTGAAAAGAATTGGCAATTAAACAACATTTTTTTTTAGCTTCACATAAGCAAATGTAAGGGATTTTTTTATGTATCCTGATATCTGAAAGAGAGCAAAATTAAGCTCAAGTGTTTAATTTCACTCCCATTAGATAATTTAGGGGCCCGACAGTAAAAGTTTTATCATTACAATGAGTTATAAAGTTGTCAATGAGGGGAGATAACAGACAGATTACATCTGTATCTTAACAAGACTGAAGAGTTTAAGTAACAAGCAAAATGTAACATTTTACATTATGTACACGCCATGTCTAGGGATGCAAACAATTAATCGATTTATAATTAATTGTCAAATAATAGCTTAATCAATTAACTAATAATGCCAGCTGGCACATTTAAATCACTAACCAGAAAGATATACCTTTTTTTAAAACCATTTCAATTAAGCCTCTTTCACAAGACCGTTCTTTAAAAATGTCCACACAGACCAGTCTGGCTTTAAGCTCCCTCAGGTCATTCATAAATCATAAACCTTTTAATTCTAAAGTTGAAGACACTTCGCTTCCCATCCAGGATGGTTTTATTTTGGATTGTGATGTTCACCCTGGTCCAACATTTATATTTTGCCAATATGTCAATCTAATGTAACATTACAGTACTGTTACATGCTTAGTGTGTCTGAGTAAAGAATGGCATTAGTTAGTGCTCTGAAATCTCCTCTCCTTACATTTGCTTTATTTTCATTATAGTTTTTACTCTTAGGACACAGACTAATTACTGGTGAGTTTTAAGTGTACTTAAAACCAGGTTCACCTATTTTTAAACATAAGCAGGTCCATTTGTATGAGCTCCGTGTGTAATATGGTTTGCAAAATTTTCAGTGAATCGCATCAGTGGTGTTTTTATGATTACTGTGCAGCCATTAAAAAAATAAAACGGCATATTTATAGAATGACACAGCTAAATAATCTTACACCACTGAGAGCACACTTACGGTTTTGAGTAGATGGGTCACTCTCAGCCAGGGCACTTCTTATTAGTGTAACTACCCGCATGGCAGCATTTTGCATCTGTGTCTGTACAAATATAAACAAAACAGACTAGTCAGATAGCGTTAGCTTAGGTGGGCCATCAAATTACCGAATGCTACTGCAGACAGATAATGGAGGCAATGTTTGGAAAGTTACTTAGTAAATGTTGAGCTAAAGAAAATGATAAGTTGTGTTACACACAGACAATTAAGCATTTCAAGAAAGACGTGACTCACCTCTTGATGGTCTGCCATGCCTTCCTAGCTTTGACCATTGTTTTGACCACGCTCCAGTCCGCAGACGCTTCTTCTTCCGCCTTTCTTCTAAAGCCGGCCAATCACAGAAGACTGGGACCTTAACCAATCATGTGTATTAACAGAAACCCCAACCTGGATCCGCCCACCTTCTGCCAAAAGTAACTGGCGAGCAAGCAGCGGACGAAGCTCGCGCGAGGGGGGGAAGAAAAAAAGGCTTGCGCGAGGATAATGGTGTGCGCTCGCACGCGGGTAGAGATTCTGTGCACGAGAGGAGACAAAGTGCGCACGAGTGCAGATGTCCGCTCGCGGAGCTCAATCCCCTCTCGCTTATATTATTATAAGAAATTGATTTTTATCTATCTTTTTACAGGCTGGTTAGGGATGTTTTAACCAAGCCATATTGTTACACATCCTTTCACAAGTATGACGTCCAAATTTCGTGCAGCTAGCATTTTCCTTTCTCAAGTTATGCCTAAAATTTATCTTAAAAAACATGTTGCTTCCTGCCCAACTCGATCAAGCTACTCCCAAGTGCCTCCAGCCTCCTCAAACCCCACCGTCAAGCTGACCAATCACGTCCTGGGCCATCTCCGCCCACATCAAGACCTCCGCGAATCACAAGCAGGGATGTTGCCGCCCACAGGACAAAACCTACTGCAAAGACCCCTTACTCAACATGGAAGCTACAGAAACACATTTGCACCACAAGTTAAGAGGAGAGTAAGTCTGGTTCAGATGTGGTGAAAATGGTCTTAAAGCATAAAGTTGTCAAAGCCAAGACAGTTTTAATGTTTTGACAGGATGAACCTTGAAGTTCTCACTAAGAGGAAGTACTTTGTTTATTTGACTTCCTTAGTTTTTCACCTAAAAGGAAAACAACAAAAGGGTGATAGAAATTCAAAGAAACATAGCCTTGTTTCTGGCTCTCCCAACATACTGTATTTTTGGCACCACTGTAACATTTAGTTTGTCTTTAAAGTGACACATGCAAAAAGCAAACAGTTTCATGTGATCCCAGCACAAAACAAGTCAAGTGTCTCAAGGATTTTGACAAAAAAACACCCTTAAGGCAAACATCTTTGACTTGTTGCTTTGTTCAATTCTTGTGACTTCTTATTGCTTAGTGCTTACCATGTTGCATATTACTGTTCACAACAAGCTTCTTTCTCTTCATTTGCAGAATGTGGAGAAAAGTCTGAGAAAAGGGCCAAAGTTTTAGGATTGTAACAAATAAAAGAAAAGTAAAAATACTTTAATTTAAAACCAAATAAGCTCACCTCAGAAGCACATTCTGTTTTGTTGGTTTAGATCAGTGGTCCCCAAACTACGGCCTGTGGGCCGGATCCGGCCAGCCTCCCCATTTGGTCCGGCCCCCAGAACAATACCAGAGAGAATTTAGTTTTTTTTCATATATGTGTATTTATATTTGATTATAAAGTTGGACTTTTGCATGTGACATTCTGTTCCACCCTTCTGCTGTCTGTGCCCCTATCTGGCAACCCCCAGAAAAAAATCCTAAACCCGCCCCTCTCAAAGAGAGAATGGAATAATGGCAAAAAGATTAGGTAAGAGAAAAATTGATTCAGAATGCAGAGGATTTAAGCTGCAGTGGACAAATGATTATTTTTTGTTCATCTGTCAAGAGGCGGTGGCGGTATTCAAAGAATAAAATCTGCGGTGACACAATGAATCCCGTCACAAAGACAAGTAGCGTGCAAGGCCAAATGAGAGCAAACAAACTCAAAGCTAAAAAGTGGACTGTTAGCTCAGCAAAATACATACTGTGAAGAATCCAGAGAGGTTATTTGATTGTGCTTTCTGGAAAACAATAAATGTTTACATTTAGGCACTCCTGCAATAATCACATTTTTCTGTTACAAACTGACTCCGGCCCCCCACCAGAGAAGGGAAAATTTATGTGGCCCTTACAGGAAAAAGTTTGGGGACCCCTGGTTTAGATGGTCATTAGTCATTTGGGTCATTGTTAATTTTGGTGTGGGGGGGTGAATTATCTTTAAAAAATATCTTTATCTTGAGCTATCCTATTAAATACACGAATGTTTAAAACCAGGAATGTCCAGTCCTGGTCCTCGAGGGTCACTATCGCATGTTTGACTTGTCCCTGCTCCATCACCTGATTCTGTGAAATAGTAAATTACCTCTTCATGTTTATCAGAAGCCTTTTAATCACCCATCCATTCAAATCAGGTGCATCGGCACAGAGAAATCTCTAAGATATGAAGGATAGTGGCCCTTGATGACCAGGAATGGATAAAACAAATTAGTATTTGGAACTGTGCATCATCCCATCCATCTTGGCTAAAACTCCTGTTCCAGTTGACCAAAAACTCTAAATCATGATTAAGAGATTGACCGATACAGGTTTTTGAAGGCCAATACCGATACAGATTTTTTTTGACATCAGTCTAAATGATATACCAATACGTGCAGTCGATTTTCTTTTGGCCGATTCTTGAAGCCGATACTGCTTTTTCTTCCTCCATTAACAWGATAAAAATAAGAATGATAACAAATGTTACAAAGGTCTCAATAATAAAAGAAAAAAAAACATTTATTAACTGAGTCTTGTCTGATGCTAGCCTGGCCCTTGCCTTCCTACGCAGTTCCGCTCAATTCTAGTTTCCCTTCACTGCTCCGTCTGGGACTTCTCCCATTAACAAGGATTTCGCTGGCAGATTTTTAGCCGGGCCAATCAGAGAGCAGAACGTCAATTTTCTGCGCAGTGTCTGCTTGTAGTTTATTTTACCTGGGCCAATCAGAGAACAGAACGTCAATTTTCTGCGCAGTGTCTGCTTGTAGTTTATTTTACCCGGGCCAGTCAACAAACAGAAGGCGGAGTTTTGAACGATGTCGATTTTCTGCGCAGTGTCTGCTTGTTATTTTAGCATACGGCAGTGGAGGAAGTGAATGAAGCCAGTCTTCGTTGATAAGGCATCCAAATTAAAATAAATTAGTCTGACAAAGCAGCAGCTCTCATTTACAGCCGTTTCGTTCAGCTCAGTATATTTCTCCTCTCAGTAGGGTTGTTTACAGCACACGTGATTTCCGATTAGCTTCTTAGCTTAGCCTCCTTCACAGCGACAACACACATATGCTTCAGCACAGGCCACGCCTCCAGCAAGAATCGCGTCTCTATGCAGCGAGTCCAGACACTGTACGAAGCAAAGTGAAGGACAGGGTCTGGTTTTTACCAGGCTAGTCTGATGCAGGCTGTATGAAGTGCTGCCACACAGGATTTCTTCTTTCAGCCATTTCTTAAAACAATTAAAAATAAATAAATTAATGATTTATTTTATCTAGTGCTAAATATTCTGTTTTTATTTGTATATTAATCAGATTATTATATTTTAACCCCACACACACACACATGCAGCGCTCACAGTCTGCCTCAGTCTGCGGCCATTTTTTACACTGGGTAAAAAATTTAAACCAGCTGGTGTTAACTTAGAGCACAGTTTTAAATGTACACCGAAGAAAACCTGCATCACGACTTTCATACTGCGGTCAGAGCAAACGTGAGCAGCGTCTGCCTGGTTCACATGTTCGTGTGGACGGCAGCTCTTATGAACGTAACAGCGAGAAAAGACTGAGAGCTTTTTATTTTAATCAGCAAGGAGAACAATAGAGGTGCTTTTCTATGCCTCCTGTGAGCAGCTCCAGTTTAAAAGAAAAACAACGTGGACACGCTAATTACAGCCGAGCAGGCAGGGAGGGGGTGAAAGTCAAAGTGAAAGTGAAAACAGTGCTCCAGCGAAAGTGAAACTTAACACACAGCTGTTCTCTCCTCCTCATATTCCGACACAGATAGCAGAAACAACTAAATTAGACAGTTAAAACACATAAAAAGTTCATAACTCACCCTTATTGTTGTTGGCACTCTGTTTCACAATATTATCAGCTGCTCTCTCCCAGGGAGGGGGCGGCAACATGCCCTCGCGTGACCCAAAGAATGAATCGACTGAAAGGACGAATGTATCGGCCGAAAGAACGAATATATCGGCCGATACGATACAAGGAAAAAACACAAATATCGGCCAAAAATATCATCCGGCCGATGTATTGATCGACCCCTAATCATGATGCTGCCACCACCTTGCTTCATTGTGGGGATGGTCCTCTGTTGGTAATCTAAATCTTGTTGCTGCATCAAACACAACATTTTGGTATTGTGGTTGAAAAGTTCAACTTTAAGTTCATACAACTATAATCTATTTTTGAACATGATTTCAGATACTATTTTCTTCAGTATTTAGCCCAGCCTGGGTGTTTTCTGTTATAAGAAAAGTGTTTTCTACCTCAGAGTCTGGATGTGGACAGTAGGATGTTGTCACACGTTGAATGCAACCAGTATTTACCAGACATTTCTGCATCTCTCTTAATGTTGCTGTAGGTGTCTTGTCAGCCTTCTTAACTAGTTTTTTGTCTCAACCTTTCATCAAGTTTCAATGGACTCTATGTTTTTGGTGACATCACTGTTGTTCCAAATTGTATCCAGTCCTTAATGACTGTCTTTACTGTTTTCCATTGGTTATCTAATGTTGGGGATGTTTTTAATCTTTTCCTGTTTGATATAACAATTAAAGGCCTGTAGGGTTGGGCAATATTGGCAAAAAAATTAATCACAATTAATTGTGGTATTTAGCTGATAACGATTAATTTGATGATTAATCCCCTGGAGTCCCTGGACACCCTTATGTCCTAGTCACATGACCAATTTAGTGGGAAAGATTTGCTCTTCATAAAAATTTCTTCCAAATTGTGTCAAATTTACAGACTTCAGGCTATACATCAAATTTTAAATTGTGTTGATAAATAAATTACAAAACTTTTTTTTAATGTTCATCATATTTGAAGTGGAGAGGAGCATCGAGCGGACTAATCGTATTAATCGTCAAGTGCCAAAAAATAATCGATTAGTGTTTTTATGACGAATTGCACATGATACGATTATGCCCAACCCTAAAGGCCTGTCATTCTTTGAAATAAGGCATATCTCCCACCACATTTCATGCCACAGTTTTAGTATAAAATCATCTAATATTGAGAAATGACAGAGTTGTGACAATTTTGGTTAAACCTTGAAAAAAGCATTCAATGATAATTCACATTCTCACAAAATCTGTTAGCACTTGGAGTATGTGCTGAGAATCATTTTATTTTTCACATCAATTTCACATCAAATTTTGCCTCAATATCTGTAAATGGAACTATAGACATTTTGTATTGGTTGATGTCAAGCCATCTGGAATTACCGTAGATTACGTAACTCAGAAAGTCCATCAATTGTACAGCACACGTATGTACCATAAAAACTTGCTTTCTGAAAGTTTAAATGAAATCTGTGTAGTGGTTTATGAAATGCTATGACCAATAAACTGGGTTAACACTAACAGTTATGCTACGTTCACACCGAACACATTTTGAGCTGCAGGAGCGGCCGGTTTACATGCAAAGTCTATGGTGTGCAGCTGGCTGCCGGCGTGCTGGGGGTTCCTGGGGTCTGGGGCTGGGCGCTGGGGTGTGTGCCGGCCTTGCCTGGCGACTACCTGCTGGGGTTCGGGGCCTCTGGCCCTGTCGGGCTTTGGCCTGGAGGGGGTGTGCCCTGGGGGCCCGGACCTCTGTGCCCTTTCCTGGATCTGCTCTAGTGTGAACACCGTCTCAGAATGAATACCGTCTCAGGGTCGGATTTCGAAAACGCCACACGTCAACCACTCCATAAGTGTTAAGAAATGAAGTAATTGACTGGGCCGATTTAGAAAGAGAGATCCTCCCCACTGTACTATGATCGAGGGATGATAGCACACAGTTCACATCTCCCCCAATTATGAGATTATGTGTTGAAATATTAGGTAAATTTGAAAAAAGCGTATTAAAAAATGTTTGATCATCCCAATTTCAATTTGGAGCATATACCGAGTGTAGGGATTAGATTAATGAAATCAGGGCCAGCCTAATTTTCATAAATGTAACCCAGGATCTTGCAAGAAATGAAGTCAGAACAATGAAACACCCCTCTGGTCATGAATGTGAAAATAACTTGTGACCTGAACAGATTTCTCAAAAATAAAGTAATTTATTTTTAGATATATGAACAGGATAAACATACAAATATTAATAACAATTATTATATGAATAAAAACACAAGTTATAATAACGGCACAAAAATTTTCACTCAGAGTTGACATAAACAGTAAGTTTCATGTGTTGCAATTTACTGGCATCTACTTGACTAAGTTTCCTAAGTAAATAAAATAAAAAGATAAAGATTTAAGTTTTAAGAATAGGAGGAAAAGAGAATTAGTACTTTAGCACTGTTCTTAAGTGCAACCAGACCAACACACAGCTGTCAGACTTGGACACCTCCGGGG
>NW_013952811.1:0-1537 GCF_001266775.1 Austrofundulus limnaeus
CGCTAATACTAACCTCAGTGGTACATATCCGACTGTAATACTAACCTCAGAGGTACACACCTGACTCTAATAGAAACCTCAGAGGTACATACCTGACTCTAATACTAAACTCAGAGGGACATACCCGACTAATACTAACCTCAGAGGAACACAACTGACGCTAATACTAACCTCAGTGGTACATATCCGACTGTAATACTAACCTCAGAGGTACACACCTGACTCTAATACTAAACTCAGAGGGACATAGCCAACTAATACTAACCTCAGAGGAACACAACTGACGCTAATACTAACCTCAGTGGTACATATCCGACTGTAATACTAACCTCAGAGGTACACACCTGACTCTAATACTAACCTCAGAGGGACATACCCGACTAATACTAACCTCAGAGGAACACAACTGACTCTAATACTAACCTCAGAGGTACATATCCGACTGTAATACTAACCTCAGAGGTACACACCTGACTCTAATACTAACCTCAGAGGTACACACCTGTCTTTAATACTAACCTGAGAGGTACACACCTGACTCTAAGAGAAACATCAGAGGTACACACCTGACTCTAAGAGAAACATCAGAGGTACACACCTGACTCTAATACTAACCTCAGAGGTACATACTTATCTCTTAACACTAACCTCAGACGTACACACCTGACTCTAATACTAACCTCAGTGGTACAAACCTGACTCTAATACTAACCTCCGAGGTACATACCTGACTCTAATACAAACCTCAGAGGTACATATTCGACTGTCATACTAACCTCAGCGGTACACACCTTACTCTAATACTAACCTCAGAGGTACACACCTGACTCTAATACTAAACTCAGAGGGACATAGCCAACTAATACTAACCTCAGAGGAACACAACTGACGCTAATACTAACCTCAGTGGTACATATCCGACTGTAATACTAACCTCAGAGGTACACACCTGACTCTAATACTAAACTCAGAGGGACATAGCCAACTAATACTAACCTCAGAGGAACACAACTGACGCTAATACTAACCTCAGTGGTACATATCCGACTGTAATACTAACCTCAGAGGTACACACCTGACTCTAATACTAAACTCAGAGGGACATAGCCAACTAATACTAACCTCAGAGGAACACAACTGACGCTAATACTAACCTCAGTGGTACATATCCGACTGTAATACTAACCTCAGAGGTACACACCTGACTCTAATACTAACCTCAGAGGTACATACCTGACTCTGATAGAAACCTCAGAGGTACGGTACATATTCGACTGTAATACTAACCTCAGAGGTACACACCTGACTGTAATACTAACCTCAGAGGTACACACCTGACTCTAATACTTACCTCCGAGATACATACCTGACTCTAATACTAACCTCAGAGGTACACACCTGACTCTAATACTAACCTCCGAGGTACATACCTGACTCTAATACTAACCTCAGAGGTACACACCTGACTCTAATACTAACCTCCGAGGTACATACCTGACTCTAATACTAACCTCTGAGGTACTGTACATATTCGACT
>NW_013952811.1:2673-3193 GCF_001266775.1 Austrofundulus limnaeus
CCTCAGAGGTACACACCTGACTCTAATACTAACCTCAGAGGTACATACCTGACTCTAATACTAACCTCCGAGGTACGTACCTGACTCTAAGACTAACCTAAGAGGTACGTACCTGACTCTATTACTAACCTCAGAAGTACACACCTGACTATAATACTAACCTCAGAGGTACACAACTGACTAAAACTAACCTCAGAGGTACACACCTCACTCTTTGCAGTAGTTTATTTTTGGGAGCCGCTCATCAAGGTCTGTTGGCACCTACTGGTAAGCCTCAGTAGCTGAGCATAGTTGTGTTTTTTTTCTTTTGTTTACATGTTGAACAGATATATTTTTAAATCAGTTTTTCACATTTTGTCTTTAATAAATAAACTTTCTGTACTTGAAAACCGTCTCCTGCTTTTTGCAAAACTTTACCTTGTGTCTTGACTTTTGATTTTCTGGTTGAAAGTTATTGGTGTTGTCAGTGACAACCAAACTTAAAATCACCACTTGACACACACACACACACACACACACA
>NW_013952811.1:7093-7966 GCF_001266775.1 Austrofundulus limnaeus
ACCGGACCCGTAACACTGTATAATAATATTGTATATGCTGTATAATTTTTTTTAAAATTCAGTGCTTCTTCAGTGCTTCTTCATTTTTCTTGATGTTATAGAGAGATGATGGTAAGCCATGACAAAACACAAACAAATACCAGCAAAAGGTGAAGTAACAACAACCTGACACTGACAATAAGCCAGAGATAAAATTTAACACAGTAACAGTAAGTGCTAAATTGTTGAAAAAAATAAAGCACAAATTTGTGACTCTGAATAACAACTCTGGCTCGTCTGCATTTATAAAAGCATTCAGAGGAAAAAAACATAATTGCTGCAACCTTCTCAGGCTCTCCATCTGAAAAAGCCTCCTTTTGCTGTCAAGCACAAAGATAAGATTCATGGCATGTTTTTTATTTTCCTTTATTTTCTCTCGTGACTGGAGCCAAATGTTCCCGTGAATGTCCCCAACATTTCCTATTTTCAGCCTTTTTCAAACACAACAGAGAGTAAGTATGTTGTACTTTTCATTGCTAAAATTGCAGCTGCTTTCTGCTGACGGTGTGCTCTGAATGTTTTTTTTAAAAGATGCAATTTCTGAGAAGTGAAAAACATATAAAAAAGAGATCAGATTTCGGTGTCAGTTTGTTGCACAACAATAAGCACAACCTGTGTCCAAATGGTTTAAGGAGACACAAAATCAAATGAAATATGTGTTTTCATGAAATGATCTGTGAGCACAAAAGAAAAGTGAGCTGAAAAGCCATCAGTTTGCTGGGATAATTGTGTTTCTGGTACATTTCTCCTGAGGAGTTCCTTTTCTTCCTCTCATCCTCTCACTGTGTTGTTTATACTCTTCCTCCTGCTTCAGATGCAGGCATTCTGTTAGAG
>NW_013952811.1:7976-12615 GCF_001266775.1 Austrofundulus limnaeus
AGTTGCCGCCATGTGATTGGCTGATTAGAAATTAAGTGTTAACGAGCAGTTGGACAGGTGTACCTAATAAAGTGGCCGGTGAGTGTATATATGTATATACATATGCTCCCAATAGATATTTTCCCCCATCTTCAATATAGTGTTCAACAAAATTTTCATAACTTGCCTAAAATATTAAAGTGTGACAGGCCCTTTAGTTTATAAAGGTTTAGTCTTGATGAGTCACAGAAACCTGCTCTTTAACTGTCATTAAAAAGGCTTAATTAATAGTTAATGTAAAGTGTCTCATTTGTCAAACATACAATAGACTTTTATAATGCAGTTTTTCCCCAACTCTTAAAACAAACAACATATTATCATGAAAATAAAATAAGAATTATTTTTATATCCTTGTGGAGAACCTATAACAGCTCAGTTTTCCTGTCCTTTTGTCATCTTGAACAACATAAAATACCTCGTAATTGTTCCATCTCTTTAAATATGATCTGGTAAAAGTGCTTAGCGGTGGTGGTCAGCAGTGAAGCAGAGTGTTGTGAACCGAGCCAATGGATTCAGCTGGTTTCAGCTTGTTACTCTTTTTATCTATTTGACTACACTGTTTGTTGACTGATGGACCAGTGGTGTGGAAGTATACCAGGGTTGAGCAAATGCCAGGTATTAGCATAAAATCAGTGAGAAATCTGGCCCAAGCTTGCTTCAAGCCTGATTTCTGCTCATTACCTTAATTAGGATGAGTTATTGACATATACTTTAATTAGCTTGTTGCCCGCCAGAGATGATTTAGCTAATCTGCTTGCAGGGAAAGGAACAGGTGAAAACAGAGAAACTGTTTCTGCCTTTAATTTTTATCACAATGAGCTTGAGCAAGTTATCTTTTTTTCTTAAACTTAAGCATTTTAGTTCACAACACAATCAAATTAAATTGCATGGATCATGTTTCATATGATTGTTTGCATTTGAAATAGATAACTTTAGTGTGACTTCTGCCTGATTGACCTATTGTGATCACATATCCTACTGATCACACCCTTCTTCTTTTTGTAGTGGAAATCAACCGAAACCTCCGTTTAAATGAGAACATTTCACAAGGCAAAGGTGCGGTGATATAATCAGTCAAGCATGACATGAAAAAACAAACAAACAAACAAACAAACAAAAAAAATACCCACAATAGTTCAGTTTTATGTTAAGTGGTTGGAGTACTTATGAACGGTCAGTATCTTACCTGCAGCTCACAAAAAACTTTAGTAAACCACTAAGAAATAGTCAAGGAAAGTTAAAGATGCAATGGGTAACATTTATAAAAATGTCGTTTTTACATAATTGTTAAAACTGTCACTACGTTCTGACAGTAGAATATGAGACAGATAAACTGTGAAAAAAAGTAACTCCTCTGGTTCCATAGTCCTCTTGCCATTTGCAGGAATACACCGCTACCAGTCAGAAACAGCCAATCAGAGTCAGGAGGATTGTCTTACCAGTGTCAATCACACTTGTGTACACGCTGCTCATACCCTTGCCCTCATTCAAAGTTAAGATTGCTGGTGTTAATGGCGGAGAAACAATTTTCCGAATTTATTCATGCATATTATGATTTTATGTATAATACGACCCCCCGCCTTTTGAGCTTAAAAAGCATAAAAAATTAATCCTCAAACAACCTCCAATTTCATACAGACTTCAAGATTTCTCAGCCTTTGTAGTCTTTATACATATCAGTAAAATGATCATTGGACTGTTCATTTTATTTTAACAACATATGTACTAAAATGTATTTTGACAACAAATATACGTATATCAGCAAACTATGATTTTGAGCATCATATGAATTCTGGCATTTTACACACAGTCCACCAGGATNGTATTTTGACAACAAATATACGTATATCAGCAAACTATGATTTTGAGCATCATATGAATTCTGGCATTTTACACACAGTCCACCAGGATGCGCCAACACAAAAGTCAGAGACTTCACATGAGATTTGGACCATCTTGTGGGGGAAAAGCAGATTACTTCCTACCCGCGAGCGCCTCCTCTGGTGGGGAAACTTTTTTCAGGAGTACAAACTTTTTCAGAACACCGGTGAACGGCCACCATTACAGACGAACATGTGTTTGTTGTTGTTCCAGCAGCGGCCCGGTTACAYGCTAATGTCATTAGTTCGTTATCATTACTAAGGTGCAGGACTGCTCCCCACTTTTTTTCACATCATGTCGCCTGCTTGGATCTGTTATTATCTCACTCTGAAGCATGGAGGAACTGCTTTTTACGACGCGGTCTCATTTCCGGACTCAGGCATTTTGTGAATGAAGCCGATATTTAAAACCACATACTGAAACAGCCTGGGTCGGATTTGAAAAAAATCGGATTTGTCTCGTTCAGGCTGTCATAAAAAAATCGGATATGAGTCAGATGGGTCAAATAAATCAGATTTGGGTCGGATTTGCCTGCAGTGTGAACGTAGCCAAAGTCGCTAGATCTAGTGACAAAGTCCTAAGTTGGCAACACTGCACAGCAGCACAACAGAATCGACCTTCACACACGAGGAAGTACCTCTCACTCATGGTGTCGATTTGTGACCAATGACACAGACTTAAACTTGAACAACTAACCAACCTGAACCAAACAACTAACCAGATCAACTCGTCTTTACACTCATGAACATCTTTAAGTCATACACATGCAAAACATAATTTCTACAAGATTACCCAGCATTCATTGCTTTATTCATGTGGTATGAGGTGGAAGAGGGAGGGGCTTTTCAGAATCAACACTACATGGTGTTAAATAACACTGTTAAGTGTTGCATAACACGTACACTTTTAAGTGTTACTTAACAGTGAATGGAGCTTATTTAACTCTCTCCAGAGTTAAGACAACACTGGTGAAATTAACTCTGTGAAGTAATACCAACAYTGGCTGTCAGTTAACTCAGAAAGTGTGAAGAAAAACAATTCAGGAGTTAAAATCAACTCTGAAAAGTTTAACACTGAAATTTTAACACTCTGGTTTTTGCTTTTTGTACGAGTATTTGTAAAAATACTGGTACTGATACTGATATTAGTACCAGTAACAGTACTGGGAAACCACTTGTAGTAATTATAATTACAGTGTCCCTTTTCATTCATTCATTTTATTTATCATGTAAATGGTACTGCATATAATACACAATAGCATAAACACAAATGGATAACACAATAAAGCATTAAGCTTATTTCCGTTGTGTCTGTTGATAATAACACTCCGCTACTACACCGAGGTTTAGCCTAATGCCTATAAATTGACTGACTTATAGCAATTTTTGTGTTTGCTAATCTTAATTAGCTGGGGTGACCATCTTGAACTGAACTAACTCTAAAAGTTATCATTAAGAAATACATTATGAAAATATCAAAAAAATCTGTCAAGTGGTTCATGAGATACTAAGAGAAAAACAAAGTTGACTGTAATAGTCAATGGCAAAGTTTTAAACAAAGACCTTGCCTGACCAATAGGACATTAGGATTTTAGTTGGGGATGAGTATCAGCTACTACCACACTAAATTTCAGCTTAATATCTGTAAAACAAACTGTTACAGCCATTTTTATGTTGTCTAAGGGTCGTATTGGCAAGTATCTTGCATTGGGTTGAGTCCCAAAGTAAACAGTTATAAATATCTGACTAATGATTACTTTCCTCAAAAAAATATCCAGTGATTCCGGAGCTATTTTGCTAACACAACACACAAATGAACAGGTACAGGTTTAAACATGACCAGTTTTTGCTCCTTATGTTGTCAGGCAACAAAAATATTACAGTCCAACTATAGACCCACCCTAAAAAACTTGAAGATTGATTTGAGAAATTTCTTTTTTATTGGCCCACAATATCATGCCTCATATGTTTCAGTATACATTACAGACAGTGGAGTTGATAGTTCCCTCCAATGAAGGCAATCACACATTATACAGCATTGCCCCAGGAAATGAGTCCAGACCAAGTTGATTTCAGAGTTGGTAAGAGTTTTTTGTCTCATCAGCGCCAACCTATACTGCCACAGCTGCGTGGGAAGCCGCCGCTCTAATGATGTCAATCTCTGCTTGATGTGGTCCGACTGAGCTGATTCTTCCAAGGAGAGCTGACAGCAGGAGAGAGAGAGAGAGAGAGAACAGATATATCAGGGTTAGCTGACAAGACAAGAGGACAAAAAGAACAATTAGCGCAATCGATAAAAAGAAGTTGTAAAGAGAAAAAGATTCTAAGACAACGGTTTGAAGAAAAGAAATATACTAAACTGGGTCAACACATTTTTTTTCATCCCTGCAACTCAGATCACTTACAAACTATGCATAATAATCACATAATTATTTTCAAATATCGCTCAGCTTTGGTCACATAATGAGATTTTCAGGTTTCCTAGGCAGTATTGTACCTTAAGTTGGTTGTGGCTGTTTAAAATGAAGAAAGAAGTAAAATAAATAACTAGTGACAGTAAAACAAATAAATATCTGCCTCTGGTCAGCAAACCTGGTCTCTCACGCTTTCTCACACAAACACACATGCGCTCACTCATCCTTTTTTTGACTGTTTATTGACTTCCATTCATTTCCAATCATCCTTACCCTACACACACACACGCACACACACACACACAC
>NW_013952811.1:14237-23962 GCF_001266775.1 Austrofundulus limnaeus
CATTAAATTCCAGTGAAATATATTTATGTTTGTGGTTGTAATGTGACAAAATATGGAAAAGTTCAAGGGGTATGAATACTTTTGCAAACCACTGTATGTTAGGCTCCATAACTTTTGGCTTGAGTATATGTGGCCCTTTAAGCAATTTAGTTTAGTAGCCCTGCCCTAAATCACAGTACACACGTAACCCTAACCCACCTTCAGTTGATACATTAGACCAAAACCTAACCCCATGGCGTTCCACCATATTAGGACTAGTCTTTGGTCTCCAAAAGCACTATTGGTTCTGACAAAGTAGGTGCTTATGCAGTACCTAACCTGGCCCTTGCCTTCCTATGAAGCTCCGCTCATAGTTTCCCTTCACTGCTCTGTCTGGGACTTCTCCCATTGACAAGGATTTCCGCTGGCAGATTTTTAGCTGGGCCAATCAGAGAATAGAACATCAATTTTCTGCGCAGTGTCTGCTTGTAGTTTATTTTACCTGGGCCAATCAACAAACAGAAGGAGGAGTTTTGAATGACGTCGATTTTCTGCACAGTGTCTGCAAGTTATTTTAGCATACGGCAGTGGAGGAAGTGAATGAAGCCAGTCTGTGTTGATAAGGCTTCCAAATTAAATGAAATTTGTCTGACAAAGCAGCAGCTCTCATTTACAGTCATCTCGTTCAGCTCAGTACTTTCCTCCTCTCAGTAGGGTTGTTTACAGCACTCGCAATTTCTGGTTAGCTTCTTAGCTTAACCTCTGTCACACCGACAACACACACATGCTTCAGCAGAGGCCACGCCTCCTGCACAAAATCGATTCTCTATGCAACAAGTCCAGACCCTTGTACGAAGCAAAGTGAAGGACAGGGTCTGGTTTAAACCAGGTTAGCTTATACCAGAAATGGCCCTAAAAAAGTAAACAATGCACACACATACACACTCACAGTAGCTAAATAGCTAACAAGGGTCCCCTCTTGTTGCAATCCACGCTAAGGAGTAAACATTACTAAATCTCATTCATTTCCTTTATCTTTGTGCACACTGTGGAATTAAAATACTTTGTATTGTGTTGTCTATGACAGCTCAGCGAATTCAGTGCGCAGTGTATAAAAATCCTATTAAAGCACAGCCAGTTTTAGGATTTGCAGGTGGTATTGGAGAGATTTTTTCCCGCTTAAAAACTGAGACAAAAATTGAGCAGATAAAGATTGTGCACCTGTGAGATAATTACTTTATAGATCCAACTGAAAATTACACACCTGTAGTGTATTTTCTTACAAATATTTTTCCCCTCACAGAGACAACTTAATCAGAAATCCAGAAATCCTCTGCACCAAAACTCAAATACATTTTTTTTGTTTGACGAGTTCTGCATGCGAACAAAAACTCATTTGTGAGCATACAGAAGCAGACGTGAGCAGTGTTAACAGATTAAAGAACTTTTGCCAATTACAGTGGTTTGTTTAGGAGCATACTACAAGGAGATACCAGCACTGGCTTTCTGACATGAGAGTTGTTTGCTAGGAAAAACAAGCGCTATAAGCGTTATAACACTGAATTAAAATCAATGACAAAATTATGCATTTTTAAAAAGACATCGTGTGCAATTAATTGCCAGAAAAACATTATTCGATTATTTTTTGGCAATTGACGATTAATATGATTAATGCCACTCAGAGCTCCTTTCCGCTTCAACTATGACAAACATTAAAAAAAAGTTCTGTAATTTATTTATCAACACAATTTAAAAATTGATGTACAGCCTGGAGTTTGTAATTTTGACACAATTTGGAACAGATTTTTATGAAGAACAAATCTTTTCCACTAAATTGGTCATGTGACTAAGGGGTCACATGACCAATTTAATTAATCCCCTGGTGTCCAGGGGATTAATCGTCAAATTAATCGTTTTCGGCCAAATACCACAATTAAACGTGATTAATTTTTTTGATTTTTTTGGAACAGATAATATAGTATATATATATATATATATATATAAGGTGAGTCATGCCAATTTATGTTTGTATCAAACAAGTGGCCCTTCGTGTTACTCAGTACCCCAAAAGTAGCTCTCAGTGTCAAAATGTTTGACCCCTGCGGTTATGTGTTCCGAGCTTCATCATTACCTTACAGACATGTGTAACTTGAGCGAGTGACCAAACTCCAGGTCTGACAAAGCTAATAGCAAAAGGTTAGCTAAAGCTAAAAAATAGCCAAAGGTTAGCTAAAAGATTAAAATAGCACAAAGCTAATTAGAGGCTCAATGTAGATAAAGGCTAAATGCTAAAAGTAGCAAAATTATTTTAAAGCCAAAAGTAGCAAGAGGCTAGCTAAAATCAAAAAGTATCAAAGAGCCACCTTAAAGATAAAATTAACAAAAGGTTAGCTTAAAACAATAAATAGTAAAAGACAGACTACAAGGTAAAAGAACAAGCTAATAGTGGTAAAGTTTATTCCAGATCCTGCTGAACATTTTGATTTCTGAACAAGTGAATAATTCAGAAGTAGTTTGAGTCTAAAAGCCATCTGGAACAAACTGTAAACAATCTGAATGCTGATGCTAATCAACATAACGAGACATAAACAACAACAGGAAGTGTTTTTGTGTCGACTTCTCCCAGATGGAGCCTGGTTGTTTTTACCTTCAGGTCTTTTTTCTGAATCTTTCTGAAGCTGTTTCTAAATAAAAACTGGCGTCAAGGCTGCCATTTCTGAACTGCACCTCCTCATGTTGCTGCGTGACGCTGGCAGCTGGCAGTAGCACACACGATGAACATGATTTGTTGCACATAAGAGCACAAAGAGGTTTAGGTGAAGGTGGAAGACAACTCTGGATGCAGATCCATGAGTCAGCTGATAGGATCCTCATCACTGACTCTGAGTGGAACAAAGATTAAATCATGATGAGTAAGGAAGCACAAGGAGAGGAGGAGGAGAATAAGAGGTGAATGACAGGAGGACAAGAGGTGAAGGATAAGATGTAGATGACTAGAAGAGGAAGAGAGGTGGAGGACAAATAAAGGAGGATGAACTGTGGAGAATGAGTTGAATGAGAGGTGGATGAGAAGAGAAGGTTGACAGTAGGAATATTATAGGTGGAGAATGGGAAGAAGATGGGAGCTGGGATTAGAAGAGAAGAGACAGATGAGAAGTAGAAAAGGTAAAGGATGAGAGGATAAAAGCAGGAGGATGGGAAGAAGAGGATAAGAGGTGGAGAATAAAGGTTAAAGAATGGGAGGTGGATGGCCAGAGGATGACAAGATAAAGAGGATTAGATGTGGAGGATAGAAAGAGGATAATGAGAAGAGGAAGGTAAGAGATGGAGGATGGGAAGATGAGAATGAGTGGAGGATGAGAGCTGAAGAATGAGAGGATAAGAAAAGGAAGATGAGAATGGTAGGATGAAACGAGGAGGATGAGAGAAGGATTAGACCTGGAGGATGAGAAGAGGATGAGAATGGTAGGATGAGTGTAGAATGAGAACTTGAAGATGAGAAAGGGAGAATGGGAGGAAGATGGGGATGAGAAGAATGAGAGCTGGGGGATGAAAATGGGAGGATGAGAGGAAGATGGTGGATGGAGGATGAGAAGAGGAGAATGAGAGGAAGATGGGATGGAGGATAAGAGAATGAGAGGAAGGTGAGGGATGAGAAGAATATGAGTGCTGGAAGATGAGAAGAGGAAGATGAGGGATGGAGGATGAGAATAGGATGAGTGGATGATGAGAGGAGGTGAGGATGATGAACGGAGTGAGGATGGTTAAACTAAACCAGAGTTTTGTGTTCCTTCTTGTGGCTCTCGGTCCAGTTTTCCCTCTCGTGGTTCTGAACCTCTCAGATGTTTGAACCTCTCCGATGTTTCTGTGCGTGCGGCCAAAGAATCGATGAGTTTGTCAAAAGGCGGAGTGAGGGATTGTGATGAAGTATTGAACGCTGTAAATCCAGACATGAGTCACCTTGGGTTTGGTTAGATGGGCTCAGCTGATGGATTTCTGATGACTGAACCTTGAAACAAGGCAGTGAAAAACGACCACTTTACTAACTGCCTGTTTTCAGCTCATCACTCAGACCGAGAGCTCAAAGAACGACACACTTTATTTATTAAATGACTCCTAAATCTGGTGTCAGACCAAACAGCAACATAAATGATTCTGTTTCTTTGTTCTGCAAACTTTCACCAAACGCTGAACGTTTTCTCTAAACCCACCAGTCCTGCCTCCTCTCAGAGGTTTGTTTTTCTGAAACGACCTAAACTCTGTCGCCTTGTCGCTCCGTTTAGAAGCAAATGAGACAGCGTGTCAGAAAATGCATCCTGTGTTTGTGCTTTTAAAATACTTTGTGCTTTTAGGACACACATAACCGTGCGCCATCAGACCCTTTTCAAACCCCTTTTAGCTGCAGAACAAGCCGTGGTGCTATATGATTATATTTATTATTGTGTGAAAACAACTATTAGCCCCTTTCATGCAGGGAAATGCTTTTTTTTTTTNGTTTGGAAAAGTAAATTTAACATATCATTTCTTAGTGTGTGTAAAAGTACTTTTACTTTCCTGATTATTGTGAGCAGTTTTATGACTTTTACTTAAGTAGTTTCCTTTTCGCCAAAGTCATTTTCTGTTAATGCATTTTTACTTTTTTATTTTATTTTTTATTCCACCATCTTTTACCAAGAGTCCTTTAAACAAATGTCACTTGGGACCTTCCTGGTTAAATGAAGGCGTAATTGGTTACATAAGTGTAGCCTCACTTCAAGCTGCACATTGCAAAGATCCTTTTCCAGATGTCTTCACAAGAATGTAAAATGAGTTGTGTATCTAACCTGTGGGAGTTAGCAATTTGTAGTCCTTACATATAAACTCTCATCTGAAGAAAATGTGAATAAAAGGGCAGTTGTTGTGTTAATCTGTTTTTCCTATAGAAGTACTTGGATAAAAGGGACTTAAACAGGCAGGTGACAGAGTAAGGAGTTGCATTATAAACCACTAAAGTATAAATATGTTTTGTTTTTGGAGTCCAAACAAAGCTGAAAATGTCCATAATGTTCTCGTCTTTTTTTTTTTCCTATGGATGTCCATAATGTTCTCGTCTTAATACACACTACACTGTAAAGCTCTTGATCTTTGTAAGCCAAACATCATGGCTTGGCGATTGGATAAAGTCGATGGATAAATGCAGGTGGGTTGCAGTTAGCCTGAGCATTACAAGTTCATTTTTAGAAAACAGAGACTGGCATTATAGGAAAAATAAATATAACTAGTACAAGTCTCAAACTACAGAACTCTAGGGGTGTAAATCGCCAGCTTTATTACAAAACAATATTTCAATTTGTTTGACGGTACAACTTTTCTAGTTATCACAAAGTCTGTCATGACAAAATTTTGATTTAATTTGGTTCACAGGTCTATGGTTGATATTTCCATCCACTTGGGGCAGATGACAATGACGGATTGATATTTTTGTTTTGCCTTGATGTAATTGAAATTGAATCACTAACCATTTATGGATATATCAGTGGGGATTGGTGTATTGTTACACCCCTACAGCACATTAACAATTATGAAAACTGCTTTGCTTTTTTTGTTGTTTAGTTTTTTTTAATCAGTATGCTTTAAAAATTTGGAATAAAATTGGAGTAGTTTGGATAATACATTTAGGACACACTTTTTTCTATAATACATACTCACCAGCCACTTTATTAGGCACACCTGTCCAACTGCTCATTAATGCAAATGTGGAATCAGCCAATCACATAGCAGCAACTCTATGCATTTAGGCATGTAGACATGGCCAAGACAATCTCCTGCAGTTCAAACCGAGCATCAGAATGAGGAAAATATGTGATTTGAGTGCCTTTGAACGTGGCATGGTTGTTGGTGCCAGACGGGCTGGTCTGAGTATTTCACAAACTGCTGATCTACTGGGATTTTCACGCACAACCATCTCTAGGGTTTACAGAGAGTGGTCCAAAAATGAGAAAATATATAAATTGTTTAAGCCTGTAACACAGATATCAAACCAAACATAAAAGTGTAATGTTACAAATATAAGTCAACACAACTCAAAATCTTTCATTCAGTTTTTGTTAAAAATTTATAAAATAGTCTTTGTTTTTGTCTGCAAACTAAAACCATGAGTAAGAGATTCTGGTCTGTAGTTATGTGGAGAATGAACACAGTGAGGTGGCAGAGACTCCAGCCCAGCTTTGTCAACATTGTCACTGCTGCATGTGAAGTACTGCACATGTCAAGGATGTAGTGATGCATATTATTACAGTTTTAGTGGCAAAGAAAATAAACGATATTAATTTAGCGCAAGTAAAGTCTATTACTAGTTTATAAAGTTGACGCAAATCCCTAAATTCTCATCAGAATATTAGTTCTGCGGGTTTGCGGGTGGGCAAAATAGTGCCCACTGCTGCATTTGGAGCTGGTACATAACACCGCCTATTTGTACAAAGTACCTCCCCTGGAACTCGAGGTTTCGTCCTGTCCGGTTTTCAAACCAACCAAAGGCTAACAGCTTGGTAACAAACAGACTCAGAGACTTGGTATAAAAAGGTAAGTGTGTTTTATTTACAGGTGACAGGTGCTGGTTCAGGGCTGTAAGGGAAAGGGGAGACTTGGTGAGTTCCAGTTCAGAATGGAGTAAATTGTTTGTTGCAATGTTGATTAATGAATCTTTTTCTTACAGGAGAAACTGGAGGATTCGGCTCGGAGGAGAGGGTCCAATTGGTAAGTTTTACAGGCAAGTCCAAAACAGAGTTACAGGTTTCCAGATTGGTTTGAGGCGGACAGGGAGCAGCACAAGGAGTAACAGGTAAGTGGCTCACAGGTGAGTTCTCTAACAGGCTGGAGTAGAGAATCAGTTCCAGGATCATCCAGGAGGTGTTTTCACCAAGAGCAAGCTATGCATCAGCACTGATCCTGTCCTCTGAACAGCCTTATGATGAGGCTGGTGACCAATCAGGGCAGAAGCAAGTGACAGACTCACAGAATGCCTCACGTCCTGGAGCAGCTCTCCCCTGAAACATTATGGTAAAGATGTGCAGAAGTGGGAGTGTAAGAAACAGTAGGAGGTTCTTAAAGAGACAGAGGTCAATTTCGAAGAGTTTAGACAGGCTATGATGCAAAGCCAACTATAGCATTTTCACAACTGGAGGTACCCGTACTTGACTGTGGTACAGAACTGAAGAATGTGCTTGGAAAATACATACTAACACCCCTCCTTTTAAATACCATACATTAGACAGTTTTGTACAAAGGAAAGGGATGTGACTTCTCTAAGTTGATTGAACTGATTACCAATCAGTAAGTACTCACAATATACTGAAATCATTGATTCAATCATTTCTAACACCAGATCTATGTMATTTGATCAAATACACATAACAATATAGTAAAATATTGACAATAATTAGATAATCATGCACTGAATGGGTACCCATAAAGCACTATATGGGTAAGGTATTGTACAAGAACAGCTGTAAATTTAAACTGGGTTCATGGATATCTAGCTAACCACACAAATTCCTTGCATTAAACTTTAGCAAAAGCCAATTAAGTTACTGCTTGAGGTGATGGTTTCAGAATATTGATGTAATACACTGAGTTGCTGAAAGCCCTCAGATCTGTAGCATTGGAGTTTATCTATTTATTTTTTTAACATTCAAGGACAAAAAGCGGCTCAATCATCATGAAGTCGCCAGAAAAGCATCTATGAATGTTGGTGAAGGTCACAGCGCACTCTCAGCCGCTGAAAAAAAAAAATCAATTTCCTTTTGAGCTAAGACGTCCCCTGTGTTTTATTGACCCATATGTTTCAAGTCGCCGACTCCATTCTGTGGTCACCCCCCATGTGTGTGTTAGTGCCAAAAATGGGCCACTGACCAGAGMGGATTGACTTTTCTATACATCAGTACCTGATCATGAGTGTGACGGAATCAGAGTCACTTTCTTTCCTGACTATGTGTACATTTGCAGAATGAATGGAATAGCCTGGCTGTTTTCCTTGAAGGGTTCCAGTTGTATGTGGATGACTGTGAGAGAGTGAGTGGATGTTTGTTTCTCAAAATGCAGAGCTTTTGCTTCTTTCTGAAGGACAAGGAGAGAGGGAATATAAGCCAATCTGCTACTCTGAAGATTAACTCCTTCATTCCAGACCCCTCTTTTCAACAAAACACCCACTATCTCCGGTGTCTACCATTCCCTCCCCCCTCCTTTTATCACACTCTCCACTTCCTCCCTATTTGCCCCTGTGTGTTTGCTGTCTTTCTCTCGCATTTTGTCAGACTGGGCTACCTGCATGAGCTGCTTAGTATTTGTGTGGGAGTGTGATGAGACTGTAGTCTGGGAGCCGGTTAAATACATTCACGATTTTGAAAGAACAGCTTTGATTTTAAGGCTGAATCTTTCACTCTGTGTCAGGATCTGTTCTTTTGGGTTGTTCTTGATTTGTTTTTGTTTTGTTTTGTTTTGTTTTTTTGGTGTTTTTTAAACTTAATTTCTTCATGATTCAGATATTTCCCAGTGTCCCCATCAGTTTACTCTTCCTCACTCAGTTTCTGCTCTTTAGATCCTGCCACACCTCAAATGTTCCCAATCATTTTCCCCCCAGCCCCTGTCCATAATGTCTCGTTCACTTCACTTGCAGTCTGGCATTGTGTGCGCTTCATGTCATGTCTGCTTCTCCTCCSTTTCTCTTTGAGATTAGTTCATTTTTGTTTTAGTTTCTTTTTTGTTCAACAAATTAATGATTGATTTATCTAAGCTCTCTGTATCAGTGTGCATCATTGGGTCTAACCTCTGTAATCATGTCATCTTGATCTTTAAACTTTCCCAAGAGTTTTAAAACAAAACATTTGAAGATTTTCTTTAAATTATCTGAAGACCTTTTGCTGCTCATGAAAGAAGCTTTCTCAGTTCAAACAAAAAAAAATAGAGTTTCAAGTTAAAAATATTAATAATGAAAGTTTGTATGAGTAGCAAAACATCTTCAAATAACAATATGGCAAATATCAACTATTAAGTCCAAATCTCAGGGTTTGCCATGATCTGGATGATTGAGATGGGCCCCCTGGGTGACTTCCGTCTGGCCCACCAAATAAGATTTCTCTATTTTCTATGTCATTTTCTGAACTATTATGTCAAATTATTTGCRATAGAACTGCCAAATAAAAAATGGACTGACCAACTACAGTTTGGTCGTCTTCATTCTCCTCTCGCTCTGGCTCAGACTCTGGCTCCAGCATGCCTTGCATGCCAGAGTCAGAGTCTGAGCCAGAGCGAGATGGACCATGATGGACARTCTTCCCTTGCTGACATCTTTTAATTTGTCAAGAAAATGTTTCAGCAATGCTAGATATCTGTAACCTCCTTGGAAAACGGAAGGGGGAGGGGTGTGAAGCAGCTCGTTTTGATTTAAAGAAACRGTATCAAARCARSYTGYTTTGAGACRCACCTCAGAAAAGGGGAGAAAGAGGGGCTTGTGGAGTTAYAATAAGGAGGGATTCAGACCAAAGCATTGCAGTTCCACTTTACACAGACCCCAACTGAATGACTTAAATGTAAAATGGGAGGATTTCTAAGCATATATAACTCCTCCCATTTTATTTATAAGCATTTTTTATTTACAGGTGCTGGTCATAAAATTAGAATATCATGAAAAAGTAGATTTATTTCAGTAATTCCATTTAAAAAGTGAAACTTGTATATTATATTCATACATTACATACAAACTCATATAT
>NW_013952811.1:26867-31928 GCF_001266775.1 Austrofundulus limnaeus
ATCATTTAAGTTGCCTATCCATCAACACCAACATTAGATAGTGTTGAAAACTGCATAATGTCTAAAAAAAATGTATGGTCACCACATTATCAACAGGCACAAYGTTATGATTTGAAAAACTGACAAACAAGCTGCATAAAAATATGTTGGCAATCAAATGAAACCTCACTGACCTAGATGACCTCAGATAATTTGGATCATAGTGGGTAAGATGCAATACAGAGAGTGTTGCAAACTTTGCAATGACAAAAATAAAGGGTTAAAGTATTTTTTTGCAATGGTAATTGCAGYACTGCAAYCAATTMCATCTTTTCCTGATATCAAGCAGCTCTAGTCAAAATATTACACAATGAAAAATGAATGTTTGAAACACTATTAGTTGTTACCAGTACACCTTTACAGAACAAAATGAGATGTCAAAACACCTTACACACAGTACAACATTACGTTATGACAGTGACATATTTTTCTCTGAGAAAACTTCTGTAAACTTAGTGTTTTATTTTTTTATGAACAACGATAATAAATGTATTAAACCAAACCCACCAAACTTAACAATCCAGTGGCTCTTGTGACAAAATGYTGTTTACCAGAGAAAATATTTAAATTTGCAAAACTGAAAAATGTTTTAAAACGTGCCCCTAAAAAGATTAAAGGGCCACTTAGCCCTACCAATCCGCCTTTTGAAATACAACAAATAAATAAATAAATAACTTTGCCCAAAGCATGGTGTGCACTATGTAGAGATGGTGYTAAACCCAAGTTCGCAAAAGCCACTTTGCTGCAAGTTTTACTTATTTCTTTACTCCAACACTCCTCATTCAAATGGCTAAATCAAGTTCTCAGCAAACTATTATGTTCTGCAAGAGCCTCTTAAAGATCCATTTATTCAAATCAGGTATGTTGAAGAAAAAAAAAATCTAAAACATACAAAAGAAAGTGGTCCCTGAGGATTGGAGTTTGGCACCCCTGGAGGTAGGGTTGAGTTGAGATTTAGTGCAAAACGGCCCTTATTCAGGAAAAGCCGGAGGCAAAATGTCACTAAAGGAAACAGGCTGGTTCTATGTCAAAGCCTTGGCCCGCTCAAAGCCCTGGTGGCTGTGAGGAATGGAGCCCCCATTACACTCATTTCACTGAGAGGAAGTGAATAGGTTAGGAGGACACTCCTTCCTGTCCAATTAAGCAAGCACCCGGCTGCCTGCTCTGCCAGAACAGGCGGCAGGACTCTAAAGGGGGAGACAAATGGGAAAAAGGGGGAACGAGGACATGTGAAGGAATGAGCAGCACACCTTTGCGACCCCCGGGGACTCGTCGGATCGTTTTTTTCCCCCTCACGGCTGCAACACTGGAAAGTAAAGCAAGAAAAAAAGAAGGAAGAAATACGGACAGAGCAACCTTGAGTGGAAGTGATGATGGTGACTGATGAAGAGGGAGTGAAAGCAAACCCTGTAGGGTTCTTCTTCCTCACCCACACAYGTGCCTGTTTTTAAGTTTTTAAGTCCTGGAATTGATTTCTGTCCTGAATACAGTTTAGAGAAAAGAGAAGGGAAGGCAGAGGTGCATGTGTGTGAGTGTGTGTAAGTGTGCGTGTGTGTGTAGCAAGTGTTTCAATCGGTGGGGTGGCTTGTTGAGTGTAGATGCTGGGAAACTGTGAGGGTGCTAGCACTCTGCGTGCTTTCATTAGCACTCTAAATGCTAATGAATAAGTTCATAGCTTTGAAGATGCAGCTGTGTTAAATATGCATGGGTTATCCAACGCAGCAAAGAGCCGGGGAAAGAGAAAGAAATACAAAAAAAGTGTGAGGCGGGAGAGAAAAGGAGCAAGCGATACAGTAAAAATTAATCGGTGGGGAAGGAAAAGAAAAAAAGCAAGTGTGAGAAAAGAAAGGGAAGGATAAGGAAAACCCATCTTCTTTCCTTTCACTCGTTTTCTTCTTTCATCTGAAGCCATCCTGAAACAGCGTCTGTTAAATGTGAAACACGGGAACGCTAACGAACCCTTCAGTCGACTAACAAAATTCTAATTTTTCTTCTATTCTGTGTATTTTCCTTCATGTTTCCTTTCCCTTTTTAGCTCACACCTCATGTTTCCTTCTCTAATCAAAAATAATATATATATATTATTTATTTAGAAATATGGAAAACAAGCAAAAACCCAAGCATTGTAATGACAAACACTGAGAAAGCAAATGGATTGTGAGTTGCGGCCCTTACTGCTACAAAGGCGGGTTAGCATGAATTTTCATGGTGTTCTCGTCTTCTCTTCTCCCTGCAGGGACAGATGCAGAGTCAGTCATTAGTGTTAAGTTAGAAGACATTAAGCCAAGCTGCTTGTGGAGCCGTAATGACCCGGCAGTTTAAAGCGATGACAACGGCAATGAGGGACAAATCTCTACAGAGGGCGGTTTCATTTCCCTACCGCCTCTAGGAAGGAATAAATGGAGTATTTGTTCTGCTCAAGCACAAGACAAACAAATTGCACACACTCACTGAAAATAATCCTAAAAAAAAGATGATCCACAGCAATTAATAGTTATTTTTAGCAAATTTGATGCATCTTGGTTTAATTTTTACTCTGTAAAACAAATCAAACACATAGAAAATGTCATTTCACTATGCTGATCATTAACAGGTTAAGCTTCCATTAATAACTCGGCAAAAGTGACAAGGGGAGCAGAGGAGCTGCTTCAATTTGATTTCCAATTAATATGTATGAGTAGACTTGTGAGGGAGAGATGATATGAAGGCACATTATAAGAGCTGAGCAGAGGTGACAAAGCTATCTGATGACTTGGCTTAAAGGAAGTGGGCAYAATATTAATATCTGAAGACCAATGCTGAGGAGCACCTACAAGGGCAGCTGGAACAGCGTAACACCTTTTAACAGCAATGTATTTATTGCCACGATAAAAAAGGTTATTAGAGTATAAAGATGATTTATTTTCTCAGGATTTTTTCTTTTTTAAAAAAAGAAAACTATATTCTGCAGTTTTTAAGGTATTTTCTTCGGATTTCAAATGCAGTAATACCAGAAAAAAATCAATTAAAAACGCAATAAAGTCAAGTAGTGGAAAAGAAGAAAAAGTGAGCAGCTTCAAAGATTTCATGTCTGAACATGTTATGAATATGATGATGGATTCATGAGGGTAAGATGGGGAACAGAGATGTTTGTTTATAACTTTCTGTGGCACACCTCCGTGGCTTATTTTATGCTAATAGCAATGCCTGAGTGGACAGCATTGCCTTGTTTCTGTCAAGCTTTTAACAGTTTAGCTGCATTTTTTTGTATAGGGTTTTAAGCTTTTTAGTACTTTTTTAAACAGTAGCACTTTTCAGTTTTAAATAAAAAAAATCTAGACTTAAAACTTTATGCAAAAAGACAAATGCAAAATAAACACATTCAACCCACAAATTTATCAGAATGTTGTGTTAACTGTTGTGCATAAAAAATGTATTTCACCAAAACATTAAACGTGTTGGGTTCCTCACAATTCTACCAAGAATACATACAGGCAGTATTTTTAATACATTCCATTGGATTTTTGTCAGTAAAGTAAAGTGTTTTAAGTTCGATGCTTCAAGGAAAATGAATGGGAATTTTCACCGTTTAAAAGCTCCCAGTTAAGTTTTCTTAGCTTTCCAAGAAAATGCCGCATTGAAAACATTTACATGGCCATGACATTTTTTGTCTGCATTATTTTTTCAAAGAATAGTAAACTGTGTTGTCAAACAAATATATATTAATATTTTAACCTAACTTTGGTATTCTGAGAAGATAATTTAGATCAKGATTAATCAGACAAGGTCCCAGCAGGACACTGCATCAACACATGACATCAAGGCTCAGACAGATTTTTTATTTCATAGAAACCTTGTCTTGCAAGACTTAATGTTAGTTTCTGGCTGTACATAACTCTAATGAGGTGGAGGTGGTGGGGGAGTTGATGAAAGACCCTGTTGGTGACAAACTTGTAAGACCAGTGCAGAAGCGAAAGGAAGACTGGTGGCCTGGAGATGCCCACTGGGTGAGCTGRCAAAAGTTGTATCTTTAGCTAAGTTGTGCATGCTTTTTTTAGGGAGAAAATTAAAAGATAAAGGATGATCAGAGTGGTTAGAGAAACATTGACATACCCTTTTAATGTGGGTCAACTTATGCAATACAGTGGGATGCAAAAGTTTGGGCAGCCTTGTTAATTTTCCTGATTTACCTTTATAAATCATTGATTGTTTGGAGTAAAAAATATCAGTAAAATATATCATATAGGGGACAAACACAGTGATATTTGAGAAGTGAAATGAAGTTGAAATGATTTACAGAAAGTGTGCAATAATTMRTTAAACAAAATTAGGCTGGTGCATAAATTTGGGCACTGTTGTCATTTTATTGATTTCTTGGAACTTAAATTTGGTTTGGTAAGTTCAGTGACCCTTGACCTCCATACACAGGTGACTGCAATTATGAGAAAGGGTATTTAAGGGAGGCAATTGTAGKTTTTYCTCCTCTTTGCATCTTCTCTGAAGAGTSRCAGCATGGGAGTCTCAAAACAACTTTCAAATGAGCTGAAAACAAAGATTGTTCACCATCATGGTTTAAGGGAAAGATACAGAAAGCTATCTGAGAGATTTCAGCTTTCAGTCTCCACTGTGAGAAACATTGTGAGAAAATGKARGACCACAGGCACAGTTCAAGTCAAGGCTCCAAGTGGTAGACCAAGAAAAATCTGGAATAAACAAAAGTGAAGGATGTTGAGAACAGTCAGAGTCAACACACAGACAAGCACCAAAGACCTACAAACATCATCTTGCTGCTGATGGAGTCACTGTGCATCGTTCAACTATTCAGCACACTTTACACAAGGAGATGCTGTATGGGAGAGTGATGCAGAGGAAGACTTTTCTCCGCTCGCATCACAAACAGAGCCGCTTGAGGCAGAGATGTGCGCAAGACTTTTTTTTGCAAGTCCAAGTCAAGTCTCAAGTCTTTGACCAAAAATCCAAGTCAAGTCTCAAGTCTTGGAGTTGAGGTCAAGAGACTTGAGACTTGACTTGGATTTTTGGTCA
>NW_013952811.1:33534-40353 GCF_001266775.1 Austrofundulus limnaeus
ATCCAGACTCTCATTGGAAGCTATAGGAAGCATTTAGAGGCTGTTGTTTCTGTGAAAGGAGGATCTACTAAATATTGAGTTTGTCCACTGTATATTTAACACATTTTTTTTATCCGAACAATCAATAATTTATGAAAGTAAATCAGGAAAATTAACCAGGCTGCCCAAACTTTCGCACCCAGCTGTATTATCTTTTAACTATTCAGAATTTACTGCAATTGTTTCCTGTGAATTTGACTAACAGCTTACCCATATCAGGTTTTTGCATAACAATTAGTGTTGGACCAGGTGTTTATTCAGGCATTACCAAGCATCGAGTTCGAAGCAGAGAATCCTCACTTGTAACAACTTTAAATTTGTCTTCAAACATAAGAAGCATGAGTCATGTTGGCTTGCATCCTCGTTTTTCACCCCCAACCATACTCTGCTCTCTGACTCACATTCAAGTTAAAACTGAGACAGAGCATTTGAGAAGAATGGGACTGATGGGAAACACTGAGAGCCAAAAACGCCAGAGAAGTTGGATAACACATTTAGAGTTCAGTGGAATTTGCATACGTATAGGCATTAAGTGAAAACTAAAAGCCCACATTTTAAAACAAATCCTGTCAAATTTGCTATTTCATTGGCAGAATGCTTTGATATTAAAATGACCCAGCTTACAGCATATCCTATGTTAATGATAACAACACTGATGAGTCTACTTTTTTTTTTATCTCCCTTGAATTGATATGTCTGTTAATGACCAGCTATTTGTCTACTCACAGTTGACAACATTAAAGCGCATTATTCCTTCACTCTGTACCACAGCTCTCCGTGTTATGAATTATGCCGTTTAAATGGGTTTCCTGCTTTAGAAGAGCTCTGGGCAGGGTCTGTGGAGAGGCCTCTAATGGCAGCTAAATGAATTCATGACCAGATCAGGCTGCAAACACCGCAAAGCAACATCTGTCAAAGCCGGGGGGGGCGGAATAGGAGGAGAGTGTAGAGAGGTAGCGTGATGGGGAGAAGATGTAACAACAAACAGAGTGTTTTGAGCAGAAAATGGAAATCCAGCAGAGCGGTGCAGCATTCCAACAAGTGTCTGGGGGAGTTACATTGGTTACCAAGAAATGTATTGATTGCTACAGCAGCCATTATTCACTAAGTCAAGACACTGAATCAAAGGACGGGGGTTGAGTGTGATTGATGTTAGTATGAATTTGTGTTTCTTAGGGGGAGCGTTGATTCATTATGGATGGCGCTCGCATTTACTTTTTCTTTCTTTACAGGATAGAGAAAAATAAATATTTTTCAACAAGCCATCCATCAGTGACCTTCATCGCCGATGTCACAACTGCTGCGACTGTTTGTGGGCTTATCAGAATCGAGGAGCAAGAACGGGAGAAGAATAGAGATGAAATCCCCTCATTTCTTCAAGATGTGTCCTCTTCTAAACTGCGGCTGACACGCGGCTCCGCTTTATAGCTCGGAGCAGGCYGAGATATGCTGAAGGGGAGGCAGAGCGTTGTACTAACAAATGAGGGGCGGAGGGGTGGGTGGGAGGAAAAGAGGGGCAAGGGAACAGTTCTGTATGATGGATGAGAGGTGGAGAGGGTTGCAAACTGTCAGATGTTTGCTTTATCTTGCTCACACGTTTTTTGATGCAACGGAGTGAGGGAAGGGTGGTGGGTGGGTGGGAGGGCTGGAAATGGAAGGCGACAATGGGGACATGTGGGACAGGGACGGGGTGAAGTAGAGGAGATGCTATCACACATGTACCTGGGCAGAACGTTGCCTCTGCCTCTGCACATCGCTAATGAAGCCACAAGGAACATTATGCAGATGAGCCTTAATGGAGCGTTGACTCCAGCCCCAACACAGGGTCAGCGATCACCTCCTTCACTCCTCTGCTCGCCTCATTGTTCAATTTTGTTACTTTCCTCCATCTTTTGGTTAATTTTCTCCTTTTTTTTGCCCTCAAACCTCCTGCCCTGAACAGCTTTTCCTTTCCAGGACATCATCATACAGTGTGGTATTAAGGGCAGACTATGAGATTTATTTATTATTATTTTTTAATTCTAAGAAAAAAGAATCATAGTATTGTGAAAGAAAGAGTAGTAATATTACAAGGCATATCCATTTTCCAGCCGGTTCACACCTGCTGTGGACAACCTCAAATGCACTGTACGCATTTTTGCGGTGACTTGGCCCGGCCCACCCCTGCTCCAGCCAGCCTGGCTTTATTCTAGTTGTGTTGGTATTGAGCAGAGAGCTGCCTCGATATGGGCGGGACCATAATATTAAACACACACAAATTTTGTTTTGTTTTATTTGCGACGCAGGATGCTGTATCGGGCCATTCAGCGGTATGACGCTGAAAACTCAGGATGATGAAATACGGTAAGCTAATGGAAGCTAATGTTAGCCTGCTGCTGCTTGGTGTCTTGCCACTGCTGTTGTGTAGTTAAACTTGTATGAAAAGAAACCTTACAGTTGCGTCAAATGATTCACATAAAGTCACTCAGCTGTAGCTGTGTTTCCATCAAGGTTTTTAATGCGCATTTTGAAGTATTGCATCAGAAAAGGTGGATGGAAACGGCTTGATTCGAAAAAAAATTCCTCTAATTCGCATCAAAGTTGATACGCTCGCTTGAGGTGGTTTTTGGGTTTTTCGAAAAAGAGTTAATGCGGAAAAAGGAGATGGAAACACATTTTTTGAATCAGTTCTGACGAAGCGAACATTTACCTCACAGGTTGATCAGCTGTTCCCGCTGTCTGTCCAAAATCTGTCCCGGTACCAGAGTGAGTGCAGCCGTGTCTCACAGCTGGACCCTCATCCCGCTCTCAGCATCTTCCCAGTTATTCCCGTAACGTGAAAAGAATTGCATTACTTCCTCTACGTCTCCCAACCGCATGTAAAAAAGGCAAACTAGTTGATGACAGAATAATTACAACTTTCCCGATAGCAGCAGCATGTTTCTGATAACTTCTCTCCATTTTCCTGAGATGCAACTTTTACTTCCTGTTTACTACACGCATGCATCTGACGGAACTGATTTGCTTCAAGCCAGTTGATTGGCATTTCTTCGTTTTTACATTTTTGCAAATATTCAAAAGTTCGCTCAAAATTTGAATTAAAATTGGATGTAAACACGGCTTGTTTGATGTAATCCACCCCACTCCCCTCGCTCACACAACCATTCAATGGGCAACAGTAGCTGACATCAGGACCGAGCAGCCTGGATAGAACCACGGGTCTTTGGGTTCCAAAAATCAGAGTGGAACAGGTTTACAAGGGTTAACGCAAACACGCTGAACCCGAGTTTGAATCCAGGCCGACCCAAGCCAAGCCTTGCAGTGCAAAAAAGTCTGCAATTACTATTGGGTTACTGTTGGTGCAATAGGCTTCCATTCACTTTATGCAATGACTAAATCCGTCCATGCAACCATTAACTGCAATACCATATGGATTCAGTTTATCATTATCAGGTTTACTAAAGTCAACGTGAGCAAATACCAAGAACAACACTGGAGACAGAAACTTGAATAATAAAATTGATTTGTTTATTTACACAGGGATGGAGTGTGGAGCGGGACCTGGAAGTAGAGGAGTTGCAGAGGTAAGTAAAGGATTTCCAAGAAGTACTGTTTGATAGATAATAATTTATGCTTACGGGTGAGGGCTTTGGGTTTAGCGTAGAGAAGTAGGTCCAGAGTCCAAAAATCCAAACGTGATATTTACGAGTGAATGTCATATTTACAGGTGATTGTGAGGCGAAGAGGCAGCGCATGGAACAGGTGAGAGGCTTGGCAGGCAGGCAGACGTGATTGGGATCCAAAACAGTTCCAAGGTGATTTCCTTATTTCTGGAGACAGGTAAGTACACAAAAACACAAAGGTTAGTTAAACCAGGTTTACAAAAACAAGTCACTGGCTGAGATCATACCAAAAGCGGTTTGATGCTTCAGCGACGAGTTGATCCTCAGGTCTTCCTTTTAAAACCAGCAGTGATGAGCAAGTTCCTTGCAGGTGCGTTCAATCGGCGTTGCCAGATACACGGGGAGGCATGAGGTGAAAATCACCAAAACGCCTCAATCATATTTCATTTGCCATGTTGGGCCCCATGGGCGGAGACGACATGTTTGCCAGATTTCCACTCCCTCTGGTGTTAAAATCTTGATGACCATCCTCAAAACAACAAAACCGATTTTACCACTACCAGGCAGCTCCTGTTCCATAAAAGCAAAGAAGTTTGTGTGGTTCTTTGTACAAAATAAACACAGACCTCAGGCCTGGTGCTCGTCATGAGTGCCCTAAGCGAAACTGTTTTGTGGTGCCCTCCCCCTCCCAGAAATGAAAAATAATTCAGTATTTGCCAGCGCACTTCTCCTTATTTTAAAAAAAATTCTCAATTTTCAATTTTCATTCAAAATTTCCTCAGCTTTATGGTATATTGAAGTCAAGCAAGCAATAAGAGCTTTATCAGAGTTTTTCTAAAGGAGGACACCTCATAAGTAGCCTAGCCTAGCTAGCTACTTAGCAATCTGAACACCACTAGTAGTGGCAGCCTTATCTAGCTAACCTGGCGCTAACAGTTTGCTAACAGTGGTGACCTGACATGAGCATGCACAGGTTAAATGTGACAAATTCCAAAGTATTCAGTTGTTATTTAAACATCATCCTACCTGCAAATGCCGCACGAGCATCATCTGTCTCTTCTCTTCATGTCTTCAGGCTCTGTTGGTCTGTTCGCGGCTCACCTGTGTAACTCCAATGGAACGTACCACTTTGAGAGATTGGGGTGGGCACAATGGAAAACTGGTGAAGAGGCCTCTTTACACAGCATAGATTCAATGTTTTCTTGAGCAAATACGTTAGTTTTGTATTTCTTACAGGCTATCTAAACATGCTTTAAAGTTTTTGCTGTCAAGATGACTTTTTTATGAAGCACATTTTCTGGTGCTCCGCTGATAACTTGATGCCCTACTCCTGCGTATGCTGGACACCGGCGCTGACAGACCTGATACTGATAATAATTTTATGCTGATGTGTTAAAAGATTAAGTATTTATTTATTTGTAAAAACAAAAATCAAACACCTTCACAAGATAATCAACATTCCTCATTTTAAGAGTGGTAGCTCTGTTTTTTCACTTAAGAGTTCCCAATGATAGTATTTTATTCTGGTAATATGACTGTATAACTGTAATATTTTAACTTTATTCTTGTACAACTTTTTTCCTCATACTGTTATGATTTTATTGTTGTAATTAAAAAAATTCTCAAATAATCTCAAAATCTCAGTCTGGGCCTAAAACGCCATTTTTATCAACATCCCATTTCCTGTTTCTGAGAGTGAAACTGAACCAGGAAGTGGAAGCAGAGGAAACAAACAGAAAAAAGTAGTAAAATAAAGACACCCGAGAACCCAAGTGGGACTCTGTGACATCTTAGGTGGAATTCTGAGCGCCATCCTGGATGATGGCTCATCAAGCTTCATTCTGCGTGTCATCCGTAATTGCTTTTAGATCTGTTCCTATGGAAACTGCAGTTCTCCTATTTTGAGCAGCTGAGAAGGGGTTGTTTCATCACCATTTCTCATGGGGGCTGGGGGGCCATCATTATATGTGTGGTTTAGATGGTGGGGTGGGGGTGGTGGGGGGGCTAGCTGGTTGGGCCTCAGAGGATGAGCACATCTCAGGAAAAGCAGAAAGTAGGATGAGAGTGTTGCATTTCGTGGAAATATTGAATCCTTATTCTGCCGTCACAAGAGACCACAGGCCACATAGAAGAATAATGAATATGTATTGGTTTGTGTGTCTACACATGCATGTATATAAGAATGCACACTTTTATCCGTTATCAAATGTAGGGCAAATCCCACCTTGTCTGACATAAAAAAGATGACTTCTTTATCCGGCTACCTGGATATTAGCACAATAAAAAAATCCATTTATGTCTCTATCTAGTGAGCTTTTATTGCTCATGTCTCACAGCCACAAAACAACATTAATGCTGCAATAAATGKGTTTACCTCTCAACTGCTACGTGGTTTTAGTGATGTGATTGCATGGTTCGTAAGAAGAGACATTTCAGATGGATGATTGCTTTTTGTTGATATGCAACAGGTATTTTTTATTTCTTAGGGATGAAATCAGAAAGAGTTTAGTTTTAAGTGTCACATTAACCTGACAATAATTAAAATTTCACCTTTGTGCTATGCTGCAGGAATGCCTAACATCTCCCATATTTCTTTGTTGAAACCTGTACATGCCTTTGTTCACCTCTGTAAAAAACTAATGTAATTTTAGGCAAATTAACCCTGAGGTTAATTTTGTTCCCTAAAAAATGTTTGTGTTGCACTTTAAAGTGTGTGGTTTAAAAAAAAAAAAAAGAAGACATGCAGAGAATTATAAATCACAAACATTTTAATTAAGATTTTTTAAATAAATAAACTACTAAGTTAACTATTCTAGCTGTTTTATTTTTTATGATAATGTGATGTCTTTAGATTGAATACAATCTTAGCAGAGTTGAAACAGATCCCTGTTTTAGGGACAAACAGTCACCAGTTCTGTATTGTGTTTGCAGCGTCCCTGCCTGTGAATTATGCATGGTTCTGTAAATAATGTCTTGTTCACACAGTGTAATGAGGCTGATTCTCTTTTTTCTTTCTTTCTTTTTATTTATTTTTTTGCCACTTCAGTAGAAAGCAGAACTGAACATCTGAATATTAGTATCTTAGCTTCTTCATCATCTGTGGCTTTTTTTTTAATAGGCGAAAAAGAAAGAAAGAAAAAAGTGAAATGTAATGAGAAAGAGTGAAAGAGAGATTAGA
>NW_013952811.1:41837-48482 GCF_001266775.1 Austrofundulus limnaeus
CCCCCCAGGTCCAGGATATGCACCCACCCCCTGCAGAGGGCAGCTCACACCCGAACCCAGGAGGTAGACCCCTTCAATCTGGGATGGAGAAGAGCAAATAGCCAAGTCCCAGCTCGGGCTGCACCAGTCCGACCGACCAGCCCCCCCGCCCCAGCAAAGCCACGCCCCGGACCACCCCCACACCCAACCAAGGCTGATTCTCAAGATAATGAATTTGACATCAAGTATTGTTAGTAAATTTGCTGTTTTAATTATTTTGTTGTATTTTACTCCAGTTTCATGGGATCATCTTCCATAAAATGCCAATGAGGAAAAAAAACTAATAGTGGTTCAGTTAAGTGTTCAGTTTTTGAACAGATGTTTGGATCCGAGTTTATGACATGGAACGCTATTCATTTCATAACTCAATAGATGGATGTATGGAAAGCCAAGAGAGTCATAATACATGTACCTTGGAATGCTTTTTGATACTGAATAAGCTCCACCTCCTCCGTAACATCTACTCCTGGCTTACACTAATTTCATGTGAAAACAACTGACATCTTACACCTGGCTGAMAATGTAACAGTTTGAGTTTTAACAACTAAATTTTGTTTCTGCTTGGGTAAAGGTCAGCAGCCTGTATTTAAATTTAGGTCAATTAAAGTCTATGGGATTCTTTTCAAAAGTTTGAAGAAACACTTTTTTATATTACAGTGAGAAAATTCAGTTGGACTCTATGCTAATGTGCAATTATTACAATCTGCACATTCAGTGTAAAAAAGTGTTAAAATGAGCAGATAAGTTTTCGTTACAGTTATGTTGAGTACTGCATTTATTCTCGTGAGTGTGTTCCCATCGTTCAACTTACAGTATGTGAACGGTAAAGAAAGAAAAATCCTCTGTTTAGATAAGCTTAACCCCCACTAGGTCTCCTCATTGTGGTGTGTTGCCTTTTCAAGGTCAGGGAAGTGTTTTGTCTTACAGCATTTTATCACCACATTATCCAAGTGTGGAAGAAGATGAGGAAACAAGCCTGTGGGTTAGCGCTCACTGGCAGAGCTTGTTAAGCCCCGTGCAGTTTTTGATGACAAGCCATGAGTCACTTTAATGGTGCTCGTGTTCAAGCTTTTTGCCACATGAACTTGAAGATCATTAGAGTCTCATCCTCAGCTCCTAATCCTTTCCTTCTAGCCGTGCCAGCTAACCTTGTAGCTACAGCTGCTACGGAGCAAATCCTCACCCCGTTATTCTTCCTTTCTTCAACTTACATAAACAAATCTACTGAAGTGAAGCAATTCCTGCTGTGACGATTACGTTTTCTTTTTTTTAACTTACTTTCTTTATTTGCTACTTTTTCATCACTTTGGTTTATTCAAACATGAAGGAGTTGAAGTGATCTGTCAAAAGGTTCTAATGAAACTTTCATTTCTTAGCACATGTGTCAAACTCTGGGCCTGTGGGCCAAATCTGGCCTTCGTTACCATTTTATCTGGCCCCAGTGGTAATTCTTAAAATGTGAAATTRTTTTATAGGTTCTCTTTTTGCCAATGTATGCATTTAGTGCATTCTTCTCTTGACAGTTGACCAACTTATAAGCCAAGAAAATTAAGTTTGAATTTGTCAGTAATCTGATCTTGGTGTGGAAAGAGCAACAGAGAATCAAGGTTAACTATAAATTTGTATATTTTCTTCATATTTTTAGTTCAAATAAATGGATTTTTGTGAGGTTTTCTTTTTACTCAGTTTTTAAAATTGTGATAAAATGTATCTAAGATATTAAATGAAGGATCTTGTTAAGATTAAAGCATATGGAATTAATGCCATTTAGTTTTTCTAAATTTGATATTTTTCTGTATCCACAAGGTTATTTATGTTCTACACACTACAAAAAACACAATTTAGAAAATTTCATTGGCATTTTTATGCAAATAATTTGTTGTTTAAGTTTTTCCATCCATCCATTAGCTATTTCTGCTTCTTCCTTTCAGGGTTGCGTGGGTCACTGGTGCCCAAATCCAGCGGTCACAGTGCGAGGGGCGGGGTACACCCTGGACAGGTCGCAAGTCCATCTAAAGGCCACACATGGAGACAAACGAGACAAACAAACATTCACGCTCTCACTCACACCTARGRACAAYTTAGAGTTATCAATTAACCTAACAGTCATGTTTTTTGTCTGTGGGACCAAGAGAACCCGTGCATGCACGGAGAGATCATGCAAACTCTACACCGAAAGGTTCCCGGACTGGGATTTGATCYGGCAACYGAGAGGCATCAGCWCTACCAACTGAGCCACTGTGCCGCCCAGCTTGACCAAGCTTTGAATTTTGGTAAAACGGAATTAGACAGCCCTGCCACAAAGGAATGCATATCTATCAGATCCCAGGCTTTTTATTGTTGAGTATGTGATGCAATCTCAGCTTCTACCCTGTGTTGTATAAAGTACCCCAAAGTGATACTTGAGTAGAAGTACAAGTGTCTTATCATAAAAATACTTTGGTAAAAGTTAAAGTCTTCTCTAAAAATATTACTTGAGTAAAAGTCTTAAAGTATCTGATATTTTTTGTACTTAAGTATCAAAAGTAAATTTCTGACACAAAATCTACTTAAGTATTGAAAGTAAAAGTACTGAGTAAAAGTCAGCAGTTAGATTTTCCAAAATGACATTTATTGGGAGGTGACTTCTCCAAAAACATTTTTTTCTAATGGCGTGCAGCTGTGATGGGTTGTGTACAAGACTGTCAGAATGGTATATATTTATACTTCTCATCCAACCAAAATTAAATACACTCTATCCAGGAAACAATATTTATCTGTATAGTATTTTTTAAGTAATAACAACTTGGAATAAAATAGGAGTAACAACTTTCTACTTCTTACCTTTTTAAAAAATGGAGTGAGTAGAAAGTACAGATAATTGTGTAAAAATGTAATGAGTAAAAGTAAAAAGTATGGTGAAAAATAATTACTCAAGTAAAGTACAGATAACCAAAATTTCTATCTAAGTACCGTAACAAAGTATTTGTATTTACCTGTAGTTACTTTACAACTCTGCTTCTACCGCACCACATTAAATCTCAATATCTGTAAAAYTGACAAACATTTTTATCTGTTTGCTAAATTTGCTAAGCTGTGGTGACCACCTTGAATAGCATCAACTGAAAAAAGTTATTTTATTTTATTACTTCTGAGAACTTCAAATAAAATCTGTCCAGTGGTTCATGAGATATGTGACTGGACAGACAGCCAAGCAAACACATGCAACAGAAACAGAGGTAAACAGAAGTTCTTTTTTTTTTCCAGTTGGTGCTCAGAGTGTGCAGCAGAGTGGATTTTAGTGCAGTAATMACAGTATGTTAACATGAGATAACCAGCATTATTTTTGTAATACTGACACTGAATGAATCATCACCGACCCACCTCCCCATTGCATCAATCATCAGCTATTGTCACATGATTGTTACAGTACTTATTTGCTGTCCCGACACTTCCCCCATTATTAGCTCTGGGATGTGTCATCTGCATCATCATGACACATCCAGAGTTTACAGAGGATCCATGTCTGTAAAGCGTGATGGTTGAGTCAGACCAAATTGCCTGCTGGGGTCACGAGGTCTCAGATTAAGGAGAATGGCTGACAGTTTCACACCACTGTGGAAGRGAATCAAAGGAAGGACACTCACCACAAATACCACACTGGCTGTCAAAGCTCATTGAAGGGTAGCAACTATAAAAAGTGATACAGAATAGAAAACAGAGCTTTTAATGGATTTAAAGACCACCTTTATCTCATCATGTCCTGCTACTAAATTTACACGTTTCTATTATCATTAGTTTGCATTTATGTAGCTTAGCTTACTGGATTTTGGTCATGTATTTATATTATCAAGATGAAACACCTTCACCAGTGATGCAAAAGACTCAAACCAAATAGAATCCTCATCAGCTCAATAGGAAGCACCAGTTTTGGAGCCTATACAAATCTTTTATTGGTTACATTGTTTAATGCTTAAATAACTGAACTGAAATCTTAGAACCCATAGTTAGGCTCTACAACAGGGCCTACAAAAATCATAAAAAACTTCCTGGTTGGACTCATCACTGTACAGTTCTTTCAYTGTCTGATGCCTTGACTTTTCAGAATTATGTTTTGTATAGTGGTATTAATTTATATTTTCAGATCTTCCAAGGTGCCAATTATGGAACTCTCTGTGCATTGTTGCCCAAATCAAATTCTGGAAGTGGTCATTCAACTAGATCTGTTACAAAAGGACAACTACCTTTTACCAACTCTACCAATTACCAACTTTTAAAAACTGTTAAAGCCAGAGGTCTTTCTTCTATGCTTATACTAAAGCATGGAATGACATTCCTCAAAACATAAAGTCCATTTCAAAACTACAGCCCTTTAAGAAGAATCTTGTCTGCCATCTGCTGGACACWTTTTGTTGTGCTCATATTTAGACGTCCTATTTTGCAAATGCTGCCTTCCTGAAATTTAGTATGCTTGTTTGTCTTTGTGTCTATGGTGTATAATGATGTGATTGTGATGCTGTAATTCTGAGTGTTTTATGTGCTGCAGAACAGGAACCTGCTGTAAAACAGCAATTATGCTGAGTCAGGCTTGATTTTTAATATTTTCCTGTTAAATAAATAAATAAATCAAATCAAATCAAACTCTACTAAACAAACTATTTCAATTAGGGATGTTTGATACCACCAGTTCTCTTTCTGATCCCAAGTAAAATTCAGGCTTGTGTCGGCGATACTTTGTTCCAAAACCCCTAAAGTGTCTGGTAAACAGAAAAAAAGTAATTTCAAACCATAGCTTCATGAAGAAAAAAGGRCATCTGAGTAATTTATTTCTTCATTCTAAACTCTGCAGTACAGCATATTGATGTAACGTCATTTACAATACTGCCAAACTGATACAACAGAAATCCAAACAGAGGACAATCATACAAAATATAAGAAAATTATGTTTTGAATATTAGAAAAAGGTGAAATAATGAAATCATTAAGATAAATTGTTTAGTTATGAAGAACTACTATAACAATAAAAAGATGCATCTTATTTCATGTTACATAAACATGTCATGAAAATACTGAACATGTAACATCTACTGACTGAGTCCCTGCTGAGCAAGTGCTGCATTACACACTTACCAAGATAAAAGAAAAAGTAGTTCCCACCAAACACGTATGAAGATTTCAATAGTTTAGTTCCTTTCCACTGAGTTACGATGATATACATTACCTGAAATTATTGAAGTGTCAAAAAAAATTCCTTTTAGAACCAATTTTAGAGCATAAACAGCTGCATTGATGGTTCATTATCAATCCATACGTCATTAGTCTTAGTAAGAATGGTTAAAATATCAAACAAGTTAAATATTATGACTTCACCAAAGAGTTTTGAGTCATCCTCAAAAATCAAATTCAGTGGGAAATTTCTTTTACGCCATCATCTTTGTGTAACAGGATTTATTTTCAATAAATCATCAATCATTGTGTTTTTTTTCTACACATAACAATATGAATTACAGAACAAAATGAGCGGAGGAGCCAGAGTGTACACACAGAGAGCACATGGACAGATTTCAAGGACGCAAGGTTGGAAATATGAGATGGGAGGAAGTATTACTACGCCACTGCATATATGGGGGGTCATTCATTAAAATAATTGCTTTCACTTCTGTAAATGTTGTCTTTATAACTCACTTAGTGGCAATCTTCTTACATGGGCATTTAGAAAATCTGATTTCTGCCTCTGATAAGGTAACTCTTGCTGCAGAGCTGCAACGCTGATTTTCAATTCAATTAAATTCAGTTCAGCTTAATTTAATTACATTTTTTGTATGCAGCTCCAGTTCACACTAAATGCCATCTCACTTTCTTCTGCATAAATATAAAAGTACCCAACAATGCAATAAAAACCTTTGTAACACATTCCCTGCCTTCTTATAAAAGCTGCTGAAATTTATTGAATATGCAGGTAGTTACGTAGTTATTTAGAGGTTAAAAGATCCTGCAGCTACACTGTAAAAATAACTTGTAAGATTTACTAGAGAAAGTCCTGTAAACGAGTTGCACTAACATTTGGTAAGTAAATTTAAATGCTACAAATTMATGTAATATTTACTCATCATTATCTAGTAAAAGTTAAGAATATAGTTAAAGATTTGTGAATAAATCAGGTAAATTTTACTTAATTTGCTCAATTAAATCTTGTAACGTATACTGTACTTGATCAAATTAAGTAAAATTTACCTGATTTATTCACATCTTTAACTATATTCTTAATAACTTTTACTAGATAATGATGAGTAAATATTACATGATTTTGTAGCATTTAAATTTACTTAACAAAAGTAAGTGCAAATTGTTACAAGACTTTTTTCTAGTAAATCTTACAAGTTCTTTACAACAGTGCACATGTGTTAAGCACAATATTGTAGCACAACACCTCACAGCTACAGAGAGAGGTGTAGCTCTTGTTGTAGTTCAAGACTTCACCACCAGGTGGTAAATTTTGAAGAACCTTTATTGGATTCTTCTTCATGAACAACACAAAGTGAACCTCACACTCACTTATGGTTACTTCTGCTGAACGGTTTAACACAAGTTAACAAATAATGAACACACAAATTAGAGTAACACAAC
>NW_013952811.1:48991-50794 GCF_001266775.1 Austrofundulus limnaeus
GAACAATTACAAAAGAACAAAAATCTTTTTTTTTCCCCACTGGGATCAAAGGAAAAAAAACATGTTTGCTTTTCTGCATTAACTCGTTGTTACATTTTATATTGATTATTAACTGAATTCCCAAAAAATGACAGATTACAGAGAAAAATAGGACCTCTATGAAGTTTACAGAGCTCTTTCCTCTTAAAACTAATACTAAATCCGACCTGTGTGGTAATGTCATATAAGTTTTAAGTCCCGTCCTCTTCCTCCTTTAAAACATTCTAAAACTGTATAAAAGAAAACAAGTATTTTATGCAGTTTTTACTACTGAAGTGTTTTCTTGTGGTTTTTTTTTTTTTATAGCTATTAAAGCATTAACATCATTTGTTCACATATGAAAACACAAACATGTTGGGACACATCCCTGTGCAGTTCTGTACTGCAGACAGAGGACAGAAAACAGGTTCCAAATAATATTGCCTTACTCACCAGAATGAGCCTCACTGTCTATTTTTAATTATYATTTAGGACCTCTCTGATCCTGCTTGCTTAAATAGATACAGCTACAGACAGAAGTCCAGTATACAAATGATAACATACTATATAAACACATATTACTAATATTAAAGAAGTGATTTATATTTATGCAAACATTAGAGTGGAACATTTGTGAAAACACTGCTTATTGAATTTTAAATCAACCATTATTATAGTTCGATTATTTATTTGTATGTGTCTGAATAGCTGACGAGTAACATCTGTTTTATTGATTAAAACCTCAGTTGGAAGAAATAAAGACGACCCGAGCTGATCGAAGTATCAGATGAAGGTCCAAACAAAGCGTTTATCATATTGATCAGTACCAGATGACCACTCTGATGTGAATTTAACTGTTGACTTGATCTTTATGGTTTTATGTCAGCCACACTGTAGCACAGCTGCTGTGAAACAGTTGCTGTAAAGTGGTAGTGTCTGATACGTGACATGGAAGTGTTTTAAAATACAAACTAGGAGCAGTTCAGTAGCTACAGAAGGTTTGCAGTTTAGGCATTCCTCACAGTTTTACCTCCGAAAGATTTTAAAATAAAATCCAAAATCTCTGCTGTGCACATAGAGTTCACCCAGCTAGCTTCAAAGAGAAACATGTTTTTACAGGACATTGACAGGACAAGAAAAGATTAGTGAACAAGAGAGTTATTTATAACTTTAAAATTTGCATTGGGAGACAAAAAGAAACCCCTTTATCTGGACATCCGTAGTTATAAATATAAATTTAAAGATTTTTCTAAATATATTCACAGTGGCTAAGTCACAAATTTGCCATTTTCTTCAGTTTATTGTATTTTTTTTACTGATATCAATTCGAGCAAACAACTCAAATGAATGAATACATTTTTATTTAAAGAAAATTAGTAACATAGTTTTTATGCACCTTATTTAGCCTTACTTATTCATTAAGAAATGGTTAACCTTGAAAGCATCATGAATTCAGGATGATTCATACTAAAACTATAAATGAATAAATGTACTAATGCTTTACCCATGAAGGGGAATTACTTCCAAAGCCTACATACTCACTGTTTATTTATGCTTAACACATGGATTAACTAAATACTGTGTGTATGCTAGTGTACTTTCACACCATATATGTGAGCCATCATATCGAAATGAGGATTAAGTCAATTTTGGTCAAAATGACCTAATTACATTTTCAAATTCTTGGCTTTAAAAGCTACATTTTGATACCCGGGTCATTCTGATATCTTAATTAAATCCATATACAGTATATGACTTAATATGTCTTGTTGGTTACAATAATAC
>NW_013952811.1:52135-59158 GCF_001266775.1 Austrofundulus limnaeus
TGGATACTCTGACCCACTTTCTGGTTAGAGCAGAGGTGCCCAAACCTTTTCCCAGAGAGGGCCAAAATTAAAATCTACCCAAGGGCTACTGGCCAAATGCAATAATATRTTACATGAAATACAAATAACTTTTGCAAGTTTTTTGTGTTTCACTGCGGTGGCCCATGTTTTTTTTTTTTTTGAGCAAAGGCTCATGGGGCATTTCATAAATTGATCAAATATGAGTATTTGTGGTCTTATAAGGTGTGAAAATCTACGTGTGTGATCAAATCTGATCTAAATGTATCTTGTAGTTACTAATGTTTAATCTTAATATAATTCAAAGATGAAATATGCATCATGCACTACAGCTAACTACTAGTAACTACCTTAATTATTGATGCACTGCAGGAATATCTTCACTTCAAATGTTCTCTAACCATTAATACATGTCTAACACAAGGTGTGAAAGAATATTTACRTGAGTATTTACATACACAAKATATAGAATACTTAATTTATGATTTATTAAGCATGAATAAACAATGMGTWTGTTAGTTTTGGAAGTAAATACTCTTTGAGTAAAGCATTAAATAATGTGTTTATTTACTGCTTATTTAAGTGTGAATCATCCTTACTTGCATTTTCAAGGTTAATTAGCCTTTTATTAAGGATTAAGGAAGGCTAAATAGTAGGGATGCAAGTTAACGATTAATGGATTAATCTAAAGTTGATTGATCTTGTCGATCGACAAACGATTAATTGAAAAGCGGCAATTTTCCTAAAAACTTGGCATTTCTCTATAACATGAAGAGCTAAGTTTTTGCACCCCAAATAAAAATAATAAAAAAACAGTATTATTTTAASAATTCTTTGTGCCAGCTGTGTGCGTAAACACTGACTGAATGAACAGAGAAATGTGGTAATTGTTTTTTTTTTGTTTACATTCCCTCTGCTTCTATCTTAGCTGGGCTGCACAGCATGATCTGACCTCGGTTACTGTTCATTAGATTGGTTTACTGGCCAGGTTATGTCACACAGATTAGATTAACTTCAAGTTAAAAATTGGTAACGACCAACTTTTTCTGTTGTTGTTCTTTAACACCGAGTTGCTCAAAAAGAGGAAGCTAACGTTAGCCACAGTTAGCTTACCGTTCTCTGTCRTACTTGTCTTTAGCGTCATACTGCTTGATGGTCCGTTTCAGCCTTCGGTACGTTTACCTCGAGTTTGGTGTAGTCCATTATTATTGTTGTGTCGCAAATAAAATTAAATAAGACTCATGCGTTTGCGGTCCCGCCCACATCGAGACGGCTTCCTGCTTAGTTTAACAGGGCTGGAGTAGAGTAGCAGCGCCCTCTGCTGGATGAATGAAAAACTACACCGAAATAAGGTTTAAATGGATGTTATCAACTAATCGAATGGAAGAAATTTTAATCTAATAAACCATTATTTGACAATTAATCATAAGTTGATTAATTGTTAGCACCCCTACTAAATTATATATAATTTATTTATTATAAAGTGTAATTTTAAAGTGTAGTTATTATAAAGTGTTACCGGAGCTTTCAATTGCGTCTATATTCTTTAGGTACTCAGCACAATGCTGTAAAAATACTGCTCCTACAGTAACGTTAATTACTTTTCGCTTTAGCTTTAAATGTAATTCTGGCCTTTCACTTTGCCAAGCAGACATATTTCTGTTGCAATAATACGGGCTGTCTGTGCTGTGGGTGCATGCATCAATTAAAACGGTGAGGACAGGTTCCAAGAGTTGCTGGTAAGTTTGCGGGTTCAGCCAAACAGCGCTTATCTCCAGCTGGCAGCTGGACGTGGCTGGAAAAAAAAAAGAGCCCCTCGTTTAATACCCGTGGCTGCTGTGTGATAATAGCTGCACTCTTGTCACTTCTCACCTCCCTAACCTCGCAGCGTTGCTTCTCTTCTAAAAGCTGCTGGCGATTAGCTGAGGGATGCAAAGGGAACATTGTCTGTCTTCACCCGTCATTCATCCTTCCCCTCATCAGTCATTTTACACTCACATTTTGTGCTTCCCTCCTTGATTGCTTTGAGACAGCGAGGCTGAATCACTTCCATCTGTTGCACAAACCTACAGGTCTGCATTTGTATGCCTTGCTGCAGTGTCTCTCACATATATGCGAATAAAAAAAAATTCTAACTGCACACTGACGTTCTATTGCTTACCTTAAATAAGCTGAACCGAACCACTTGGTAAGGCAAGACAGCTTAGTGACTCACAGCCGGTCTTGTWCTGCCGTACAGTGTTTGACTAAACAAAAAGATTGAATTCAAGTCACTCCCAAACACGAGAGCTCATTGATTTAAAAGAAAAGTCACAGACGTCGAGAAAGCTACTCTCTGAGGTTAAACATTGGAAACTTTTAGAGGCTGAGTCCTATACAAGCTCTTTTTTTTTTTTCCTTTTTGTTTCAGAGTTTGGGTTGAGCAGGATATCAAAACTGGTCAGACGCAATCAAAATTTTTCTTAATAAAATGGTTCCATGCATAGGACTTCTGATAGCTGTGTTGACCCTCTAGCCTTTCATCTATTGAAGTGAAATTGTCTTGTTCAAAGTGTCTCATTTGAGTAATCCTTTCATCTGTTTTTTTCCTCACTTTGTGGTAGACAAGCCCKGTGATCACAGTCTGATAGATACTGAAGCTATGAGGCAGTCTAAAAAAACAAACAAACAAAATAATATCACTAATGAAACGTTTCTTATATACTTTTTGCCAGGGTTTTAATGTGACATGAGACAAATGCTGTAGTTATTATGCAATGACAGTTCAAAATAATTATCTAGATTTTTTTGAAGTTGTTTCTGTGAAATGGTTATGAAGAATTAATATGTTTTCTTATTGTAGATAGCTCTGTGAATGACCTCAATACATGAATTGTGTAATTTCTACTTGCATGCACCAACTACACACAAGCTGGACTAATTTGCTAAATTAACTAATCCAGTAAGGAAATCACTACATGTCAGTACCTTAACTAAGAAATGGTAAAGGTGCTTTATTTGTCATCAGTGTATGTTTCCACACAATGACGAAATTTGTGCTCTGCATTTAACCCATCCACACCCAAGTGGAGCARCGGGCAGCCATGTGAGGCGCCCGGGGAGCAGTTAGGGTTAGGTGTCTTGCAGTTAGGGTTAGGTGTCTTGCTCAAGGACACCACGACATGTGGGTWTGGCGGGGAGTCGAACCTAAGACTTTCGGGTCCCAAGCCGACTGCTCTACCACTACACCACAGCCGCCCCTATAAGTAAACAAAGTGCCAACTAACCTGTAGTAATATCCTTAGTGAATTATGCAATAATTCAAAATGGACATTGTTGGTGCATATTTCTAGCTTTTTGTGGTTTTAGGTGTCCGAACAACATTTTGAACAATGTATATGTGATCCAGTTCACCTCATAACACTTATATCCACCTGCTTCTCCTGTCCAGGTCGTGAGGAACTGGTTGCTATCTCCAGCATTGTTTGAGGGGTACCAGTCCACCACAGGGACAAACATCCAGTTACTCATTTACCCACACTTATATTCACTGGTAACTCTACAGTAAAATATCTCTAACATCAATGTAACACAGTGGCATGGTAGCACAGTTGGTAGAGCTGATCCCTCACAGCAAGAAGGTTACTGGTTCAAATTCTGGTAACACTTTCTTTTACCGTACCCTTATTACCATGTAATTACAAGTTAATAAAAACTGTAATTAAATGGTAATTAATACCTTATTATTATGTAATAACGTGGTAATTAGGGTACAAAAGAAAAAACTACTGTTAGTAAAACTACCTTTATTGGGTAACTACAATCAAATTACATAGTGAATTGTAATTCATTACCAGGTAAGTGCTACATTACTGCAGACAATTAATTACACAGTAAAATTGTACCCTAATTACCACGTAATTATATGGTAATAAGGGTACCGTAGAAGAAAGTGTTACTCAAATCCAGTCCCGGGGACCTTTCTTGGTAGAGTATGTATGTTCTCTCCGTACATTCGTGGGTTCTCTCTGGGTACTCCGGCTTCCTCCCACAGACCAAAAACATGACTGTTAGGTTCATTGATAACTCTAAACTGACCCTAAGTGTGAGTGAGAGAGTGAATGGTTGTTTGTTTTGTTTGTCTCTATGTGTGTCTCTGTGATGGACTTGCCACCTGTCCAGGATGTACCCTGCCCCTCTCACTGACTGCTGGATATGGGCACCAGTGACCCACGCGACCCTGAAAAGGAAGAAGCGTGTACAGAAAATGGATGGATGGATGGAAGTTTTATTTGTTTAAAAGAAATGCAACAGTGTATCATGTTGTATTTAATATGATTCAGTCAAGGGGCTGTAGGCCTCTAAGGAAGGAGAGTCTCCTTGTCAGTGTGCATTGTCACTGCAATGCACACTATTGTGATTCGTTTCCCATCCAAGTCATCTCAACTTTGCCATGCTTCTCCTCCTGCATACTTTGTCCTAGAGCTGCCATTGTAATTTATATCTGTAAAGCTCCTGTGCCAAATGATGGCTATGCCTTTTGGTGCCTGTAAAACTTATAGTTTATGAATTATTAATGTTTAATGAATTATAATGGCAGTCAATGGAGTCTTGTATTGGTCCAATACTGCCCCATGCTGTACTCAACTTGGTACTGCACCATAGTTTAATATTTCAACTCAGTAGTTCAGTGTTTACAGTACTAATATGATTGTATTTTGATGTTTTACTATAATATTGTCTTAATATTGCTCGATTGTTGTAATATTATGCATTTTGTGTCAATAATTACATTGGCAATGTGGCCTCTTTCTGCACACATACAAACCAACCCCTGCCACCATCTTTTGCCACAGGTCTACTGGGCTAATGGTCTATGTCATGGACTTCCATGTGGGAGATCAGGGTTCAAAACTCAGCTAATGMAACTTTAACAAAAAATCTCTTCAAATTTCATATTGTCACACAATTACCTTAATTACAAACACCTGCTGAYGTGGCAGACACAAGCTGGTATAGAAAACATATTTGAACTTGGTCAAAGTTCATTCTGCAAGTCCAATGCTGCAGGCAAAGCCATGCTGCAATGACATGCTACATGGCAATGCACACTTGTTTTTACATCGTAAAAACCCATGTCTAGTTCTAAAATGTATTTTTGATGTCACTGTGTAATGTTTAGTTTCTAACTCAGTAAGTACTCTGTGTCAACGTGTATCCAAACTGAAAGGCTTGTACTTGTCCTCAAACTGAGAAAAGCACCCCTAAATTAAAGCGAGTTCATTCAAAAAGCTATCTACAACAGGTAAGATATTACTTATTCATTATTTACAAAATTTAATTTCAACAGATCTGAAATATTATTTTAATTGAGGAGGTAAATTGTTTATTGGGAGCTGTCACTAATCACACAAAATGCAACAATTTTCTCTTTTGTTCAGATTTATAATTTAAGCCAACATTATGGACTTTTGATTTGAATAATTGTGTCTAACAGAGATGACGATAAAAGAGGTGATATCTGCAGCTTCAACAAAACATAAAACCAGCAAGGTTTTGTAAAAAAATGCTTAGGGAAATGTCTGTTTTCTGAGTAGAACAATGATATTCTAACTTCTTAGTGACAGCAGTAAGATGTGCACACTAACAGTCTGCCTGCTTGTTTTTCTTCATATCGACACACACATGCACGCACACACAAAGACAATAATGCCTGTGACTTTTGATCCAATTCCGTTCTATTAGGAGCCATAATGTGTTGCTGCTTTGCGCGGCTCGTTTGCTAACAATAAACAACTGTGATTGCTTCCACCTGTGTGTGGGTGGACAATTTCTCTTAAGTAATTCTGTTTTTGTCGAGCGAGCTGGTGGAGGTAAAGAAGAACAAGAGCTGCTCACTTCATTCTTGACGCCTTTTCRTATGAATCACGAATTAACACATCAAAGAACCAATCCAATTCTGAACTATAAAAGGAACACAAAAAATAATGCTATTGTGTTTTTCTAAGCCGTTATTGAAGTTTATTGCATGGCCAGGTATAAAAAAGGGGGAAATCTTAAAACTTTTTTCTCTGTTTCCTGTTCATGAAAAAAAAAGGCAACCTTTGTTGAGATTTACTCAGATCATCACTGAAGAAGGTGATGACTCTGATTACATGAAACACTCAATGGGTTCAAGCTGATTTGAACATTAAAGGCTGATTGAACCCATTCTGGAGTTTGTCCAGCAAACACTTACTGGCAAAGGTGGCCAACAAACAATTATCTTCATCCTTAATCCGTGTGATCACCAGCAGCTAATTTGTCTTAGAACAGCATGGGGAGTTGAAGAATTTTTGGCATAGAATCAAAGTACAGATATTTCATTTATATCTGCCAAAATACTTCCATATTATCAGCTTAAAAAACAGATACAGAGTGATTATTCACTGAAGTGTGACTGGCTCTGTGCACTTGCAGTATTTATACAATCAATACCTCTGCTTTTTTTTCTTCCCCCTGATAAGATCCACACAAACCTGCATTCATCCAAACATAAGAGATTGTAACGGTTGGTAAAATCCGGATGACGCCTCGGCTGCGGTGTGCGCCGGTTCTCTCCCGCTAAAGCCCAGCGTTAAATCCCACAGACCCTGCCACCTGAACCGGTCATCTAAAAGCTTCCATTAGACAACTCTGAAGTGTGGCTGCAGCCAGCAAAGCACAGCTATGACTAATGCAATTTCATGCACGACTGTGGTCTGTGCAGCTCAGCTCACACAGGGTCCCACATGTAAAATAAAGACAGACGGACAGAAGCTCCAACAGAGCAAACACAGACTGACAGGAGGCTCACAAGAGAAGACTTTTTTTCTTTTTTTGCCAAATCAAATAATCAAACTATTTGTGTTTTGTCAATGTACATGAACTRTTGCATTTCATGAGTGTTTGGGATAGATCTTGCACCTCATTTGCTGTATAATCCAATGTGAGACCTCATTCTGTAAAGTGAGTAACCAAGGACTGAGGGGGTTTTGTTTCAACATA
>NW_013952811.1:59823-62336 GCF_001266775.1 Austrofundulus limnaeus
TATACATACTGTAATGCTAATGATTAGACTGAATATATAATCAATATGAGTAAAATATTCTAATTTTACATGTTGGGATAAGTTGTCCAAAAGTTTAGTGTGACAGGGCATTTTGTAGGAAAACTGTTCTGATTGTTGGTGGTTGGGATATGTGTCCAAAAAGGGAGGCCGGGTCCTTCAGAGGTCAAATTCGTCGGCTGCTTACATCACAGTGCCACAACGGAGGCTGTCCAAAGCYGAAGACTCCTCCGATGCAGCCGACGAATGCATCCTTCCTTTGGTTCAAATTGAAGGACTGGTCCGATGGATCCTTCCCGTCCCAGCATATCCCATAAGGCATTGCAGCTCGACCAGAGATTTTTTTTATGCTAGTAATGGCGGACAAAGCAAGAGAAAGGGATACACTTTAAATCTGGTGGTATAAAATTTTAAATTTTCCAGCGGTTGTGTTGCTAATACTTTKGTCATTTTTATTGACGTGTTTTTGTCAAAAAAGCAAAACGCAAAATAAACATGCACCTACGGCGGGTCCATTAGTTCTTCAAATATGACATTTGAGTTCATTTTATTGTTTTGTGATATATATTGATATTTTTCTACTTTCGACCTAATTTTGCTTCTGTTTTGCGTCGTCATGGTCACTAGGCGACAAAATGTACGCCGGGGTAAGGACGGGAGGCTAGACCGTCCAAATTCATAGCCACTTTTTTCGGGTCTTCCTGGTCTACCAAGGACCCAGCCCACCTCGACCGGGTAGGCTGGGTCCTTCAGACGGCCCGGCCTGCCGTTTTGGACACAGCCATTGTTGATGTGCATCTGAGCAAACCACCCACCCACCCTGAAAATAGACATTAGTAAAGGGCTTGTCACAATATATGTTTTAGACAACTAKGCCTTTTTATGAAACCCTTTGTGCTTACAGTATCTGTTTCTGGGCTTTTTGAACTTACAGGGAGTTCTACTGTCCTTGGTTATAGGTTTCACTGTGAGCCAAGAACAGCTGTTCTAAATGGACTAACGGGACTAAAGGCTCCCACATACTCGAGCGTACTGTGTGTGGTCCGTGAGCTGCGCAGACTGTGCACATATTGTCCGCGGATATTTGAGACTTCATACTCGAGCTTACTGACCGCCGGACAAATTCTTTAATTTCTCGCAGTTTCAGTCATGATGTCAAGGATCAGGAGGAAGAGATAGTTTGCATTTTAGCTTTAAAACAACAAAAGAAAAGAACTGCCTTACCTATCTGAGCTATTTCCTCCCATGAATTTGTTGCCCGCTGAAAGTCCTTACACACCTTCATTGTTGCATCATAAAGTTTTCTAATCTCCTCCATGAGACGCTCTTCAAAATTTGACTCCATTTCGTCCACAAATGACACCGATTCTCAACTTTTTCAGCTTGGTGTTGCATCCAAAACAGTACTCACCAGGCAGTTTATTGTGCGACACCGCAGACGCGGAAGTAAAACATTGATATCTGCACGAACCAGTCCAGTGGACGGCCGCTTTGGGCCCGCATTGAGTCTGCACGGACCTCCCTGGAGTGAAGTACGCCCGATTATGTGGGGGACCTTATTCATAACATTTACAATAGAATAGAATTCTTCTAAATGGGCTCTTTTTTACCATTTTACACAGCAACCAGATATCCTTTGTATCATGAGGAAAGTGACTGGAAGGCATCATGCCACACACCCTGGATTTACTGCTTCAGATTAAGTTGGGCTAATTTTATTCAGCCCAACCCCCCAAAAAAGGAAAACAAMAAAGAGATCAGTTAACCAAAATTTAGAAGTAAAAAGTAAGTCCATTCATTTCATTTTATTTTATTTTATTTAACCAGGCAAATCCCACAGCAATCTCACTTGCGAGCGAGGCCTGGGCCTGAAGGCAGCCCAACATCACGCATGTTTTTGGACAGTGGGAGGAAACTGAAGTACCCAGAGAAAACCCACACAAGCAGGAAAACATGCGAACTCTGCACAGAAAGACCCCACGTTCCCCTTGCTGAGAGGCAACAGTGCTAACCACTAAGCTGTCATGCTGCCGAAGGGTGGGCCAAAAGCCACAAAATAAAAAAAAATGTTTCAAGAAGAGTTTTATAAATGGACAGTGAAGGCACTCGTCTGATATWAAACAGTCAAGTCGAGCAGAAACACAAAAAGCTCCGTCTACCCCTGAGCCTCCATTTAAACCTCAACACCTTCAGGAGCATCTGATCAGCCGACCTGAGGCACCGAGCAGGAGAGTGCAGGTGAAGAAGCTTTAAGAGGCAGAATGTGCCAAGGCCATTTAAACGCTTAAAAAAATCTTAAAATTACTGTAAATCTAAAATACAAAGGCAGGCAGTTGAGGGAAGCCAGTGTGGGAGTGATGTGCTTATTTTTTGAAAAGTCCAGTTAGAAGCCAAGCAGCATCCTGGATCAGTTGGAGACTTTTAAAGGGATCCTCGATTAGTTGTAACATTAGACTTTATTCGATAAACATATATTTTAACTGTAAAATAAAGAC
>NW_013952811.1:65490-69814 GCF_001266775.1 Austrofundulus limnaeus
ACACACACACACACACACACAGTATTGAGGGCTGCTGTCCCATGTTGTACTTCTCAAGTTCTGCAAAAGCTGTGTAAGTGCCCATTCATTCATTGCAGAGAAACCTCTAAAACATGCTGGATCCACACGTTTGATTGTTACCTTCCACAGAGCTCAAGTGTTGTGCATCCTCTTTACAGTCCCTGTCATCAGGTTATCACAGAATAGTTCCTACTCTCGTGTCTTCAAGCTCAACTTAACTAAAGTAGTAAGTCAGATATTTTAGAGTTGTCAAGACTTGTGGTACATTTGGTTTTGGTCCTGGCCCAGCTCCTACTTGCTTTTTGTCTGTCAAAGTCAGGTCATTCAGAGCTACATGAGCCTAATTATTTACACTGTTTACATTTACATTGAACTCTAAAATCKGACACACGGCACATGAGTGAAATTCACTTAAGACTGCACATGATGCAAACTAGAAACATTTTTCTTTTATTCCCAGCATGTTATACAACTCAGACTTTTCTGTATTGATGCCTGCTTTTGATTTGAAATTAACAGCACCGGATGACGACTTCAACACAAAATTGAGTCTAAAAAGGAATAGATGCATAAGAAGAAATTTGAGTTAAAGCCSATGGTCCGCACTTATATGGCAGCTTTTTTACATTTCCACTTTCTGCTAAGTACTTTAATATCCCACTCAAAAGAACATTATTGTCCTCTTTTTAGTGGCAGGAGATAATTAAGCAACAAATAGCAACAGCACACAAAGCCACAGATCATGAGGTCTGCAGTTCTCTTCTATTTTCAGACACAAGGAGAACGACTGCAAAATGTCCAATCCAAACTGAATGGTAATTTCAGTTCTCTGACACATCTCTAYTTGGAGTAGACTTGATATTTTCAGGACCGCTGCATAAACACTAGAAAGTACTTTTGCTTGTACTTTTTGTTGTATTAATAACACAATACCAGTGTTTGATGGACCGCAGGTGGTCAAACATTTCTGTGGGTCACAAGATGAATAAAAAGGCTAAACAGAACAGCAAGCACCAACAAAGAAAACTCGGTCAAAAGATGTCTTCGATGTTGTGGTTTTTTTTCCTGCCATGGTCCATGAGTGCTGTCACAAGTGATTTATGATTATTTTTGRCTCAGCACATCACTATCAATCACTGTCAACACAATTGTTGGTCAGTRCTTTTGCATTGTGTGGGTTTTTTCTTTTCTTTTTTTTCTCCTTCTACAGGTCTAATTTGTTTTTCATGATTTTGTAGCTCACCGCTCTCAAACGACTGCGCATCTGTAAAGCAGCTGTATTTATTTAAAAAAAGCGATCTATTTAATTTGCACAGTGAGCCGGCAGTGGCTTCACAAAGACTTGATACTATCCTGTTGTTGCTCCTGTTGTCAGGATAAGGAAAGGCTCCTTTGTTAAATGCCTCACTGTTGACAAGTATTATGACCGTGAGCAGAATTGAAAAGCCAAGAAAAAGGCGACACACTGATGACTCACAACCCCAGTAAGCTGAATTCTGATGCCATACATTTGACACAATTCAAAGCTGGTGAAAAAAAATATTTACTGCGCGAGCTCAGCGTATCTGTCACTGTCAAGAAGACCTTGGCATGCCACAAGACAAAACAACTGTCATCAGTTTTGCACAGAGTTTTATTTATTGCAGTCAGGGATACATGAATAGAGAAAAGATACCMGGTCAATAAATGACAACTTGGAAGTATTTTTATAAACATTAAAGTTGATGAGGCATTTGCTTTTATGTTGCTTGAGATAAAAGGGAGCAAAAAATGCACTCTGTAAACAACTGGGACTATGAGTGTTAATGAAATAAATGACTTCACATTTATCCAGTTTTCAATCTGCAGATCAGTAATAGGCTGTTGAGGCTGGATGAAGATCTCTCCACAATCTTGAGCAATGGGATTGTAACTGGACAGCAGCAAATTTGGAAAACCTGCTTTAGAGCAAAAACATTTATAATGTTGCTACTTTGTGCTCTTTGTATTCGCTGACTAGGTTCTCATTCTGTTTCACATCTCAGAGATGCTCCTGTGAAATCAAAGTGGGCGTGTCACAACAGTGGGCGTGTCTAAACCATAAACACTGTGGGCTGCGAGGCCTACATTACGATATCCTTAGACCCTGCTTGATCTCTTTACAGCCTGACCCTGACCCCAACACTAAGGTTAACCAGGAGAAATGTGACCCAAGTCGGGTTCTCCAGAAAAAGTGGTGCCGTACAGTAACACCCCTTTTGTTCTTGTCCAATGAGGTGGTGCCATACGGTATCGCCCCTTTTTTGCTTGTCCAGTCAGGTGTGTCCCTTCAACAAAGTCCGTCAAATCAGGTGTGTCGCTTTAGAATCGCCTTTCCTTGTGACACGCCCACTCRTCCGCAGAGACCCCYACTTGCTCCCTTACATCCTGACCACARTTACCAGGATGTAGCTACTGTATGTGCTAAATATCATGCCACATTAGCACAATGCTACCTGCAACTGGATTATATTGTCTTGATTATGATGGTCTTGTCACAATCATGGTTAGAGCCTCGGAATGAGGCCAGTATCCTGCTTCAGATTCTCAACCACTGGTGCATGCAGGGTTTGTGTTGATATGAGAGCATTCTGCCTTCCCCAGGCCAGTTTTTTTTCTTGAGCTAATGTTTTGGCCCTCTATTTTCCTCATTGCCCAACTAACTCATCACTCCCCAGCTGATCCAATTTGTCATCAGAGTTCCAGCTATTTAGGAGCCATCTCAGTCGTCTACACAACACTAGACTGCGTCATTACAAAATGCACAGCCAGATCACTGTGTTCCTAGTAGTTTGGCTATGGTCAAAGTGAATCTTTGTACTCGCCACTTTGTGTTGTCCCACTGCACCAGTGTTTTCCATCTGATTTCCTGGAGAAATTTTGTTTCGACTTTTTGTGGAAACTCCCATGATCTGCTCTGTGTGGACCTCCTCCGAGATGATGTGAAACTTGCCTAGAAATGTACGTGCCCCCACTCTCCAGCAGTTCTTTGAAATTACGCTGCATGTGGAATCTTTGGCTTCCAACTGAAAATTTGTAAAAGAAACAAAAASAAGACAAGTCTATATAATAACCATTACAATTTCTTGAATAATACTTGTCTCGTTGTCCTTTTTTCACAGAACAAACCCTTTGACCTGATTACTTGTAAATAGGACTGGTGATGTGGCTGAAAAAATATTTCACAATATAAACTTTTCATTTTAGTCAATTATAATAATTATTTATTAGCTCTTTGTTTGACCTATTTGAAAGAAATATCAGGAGAATAAAAGACTGATTAATGCTGCCAAACTGCTGACCTTTTCTTTTTTTATCCACAATTTCCTCTTGAGCTGTTGCACTCATTTTCTCCTTTCACTCCACGTCTATTTTTTAAAGCAGTTATGAGGCACGGTTGTGAAACATGAAACTTATACAGTGTTGTATAAAGTACCACAAAGTGATACTTGAGTAAAAGTACAAGTATCTTACCAAAAAATACTTTGGTAAAAGTTGAAGTCTCCTTTAGGAATATTACTTGAGTAAAAGTAGCTGATACTTTTTGTACTTAAGTATTAAAAGTAAAAGTAATGATTTAAAATGAGCAGTTAGATTTTCCATAATGACATTTACAGTATTAGGAGGTGACCTCCCCCCAAAAAATGCACATATGACTATATTGTAATAAATTAATTAATTTATGTTAAATTTAGGATGCACAGCTGTTTCAGTTTATGTACATACAGCGTGTCAACGGTGACCAAACATTTCCTAAAATGAAAATCTGAGGGTGTTATGATTGGTGTGGAACCCAAAATGCAGGCAGACACGAGGACTTGAATGCAGAACAAAACTGATTTAATGAAACAAAAAGACTGGCGCGACAGCAAAAATACAAAAGAAAACATGGACAGAGACGAGGCATGAAAAGGCAATGATCCAACAGGGTGATGAAGACATGACACTGGTTAAATACAACTGAGGTTGATTGGGGAGTGGAAGCACATGGGTGATTACTGACTATGGACAGGTGAGTGTGGCAGGCTGGAAAAATACTAGGAAGCTGCTGAGGATAACATCAAACAGGAAATGGAGAAAACTAACAGGAAATGAGAAAATAAGACATAAGATGACCAAACAATGAAGCAGAAAATTCTAATAAATGAAACCATAAAACACAAGAATCAGGCTGCGACCAAATGCAATAATATTATTCATGAAATACAAATACTTCTTAAGTACAGTCCTTTTATTTTAATGTTTATGTCCTGCTGGAGTGTGACATGATTTGTTTGTGTACAAA